>NW_019525478.1:37520-115406 GCF_002814215.2 Seriola lalandi dorsalis
GGGGGGGCACATGATAGCCAAACCATGTTGCTTCTAGCTGTTGCAGAGCTCTGCCCTCATCAGTGACTCACTCTACAGCAAAGCCGCACGTCTCCTCGATGGCAGTGAGCAACTTGTCGTACAGTTTGTCGTAGTGCTCGTACGGAGGAATGTCAATCCGATTGAAACTGGGAAAGGAAAAGAAAAGAAAAGAAAAGAAAAAAAGAGAGAGGGTGAGAGCAGATTTTAACAGACAGAAGATGAGCTTTACTACTCTGCCCTTCAGTATTAAAAGCAGATCGGAGAGTCTCATAATGTTGACAGTCTGCTCACCAGGTGTGGGCTTTGGGCAGGTTGTTGGTGCTGGCATCAATCTGATGGATGGTAAAGAGCCGTGGGCCTGCGGCACCTGTAGAGACAAACCAACACTTCAGTGAAACAGACTCTCTCACACCTGCAGATACAGATATTTACAGAGTTTGACATTTATTCACAGCACAGTCTCCTGGACGACTGCTTTTTATTCATAGAGATGAGGTCTGCTTTAAGTCAAGAATATGGAAGCAAAGAAAAGGACGAAAGGATTTTAATCTCGGAAGCAAGTGATTAATTGTAAAATTTAATCACTACTGAATACTTAATCACTACTGAATACTTAATGTTAAAATTTAAATACCACTGAATTTATAACACTGAAATATTTTAGGCTAATATCTATTATTGTTCTATCATCATCTATTAATACCCTCTATATGAATTTATGACTTTTATTCTGAAACTTCCAGGTAGAGATGAATGGCCCAGTGAAAAACCGCAGGAGCTGCATTTTTTTATTTTGATAAAAAAGGTAAAAATGTGTCACAACATACATAAATGAAGCATTGTGTTTCTCCGCGGACACCCCCGGCCTACAAATCATTTTCTCCAGACATAAAAGAAAATGTTTGTTTGGTACAAGAAACAAGGAACTGACTTTGTCCCTGAACTGTGGCCCGCAGACTTACAGACACTTTAAGTCCAAGTTTGTGTGCGAGTTGTTTTTGGGTCTTTTGGCCTCTGCTGATGTTTTGACCGAGACAGGATGGCCATGTTATATAAAAGGTGTGTAAGGGTGCTGTCTGCCTGTGGATCATGGTGTACTCCTCATGCCTGGGTGCTCTGTCTCTGGGCAGCGCCGTCTGCCAGGATGGACCTGCTGAACCACTGCACTATGCTCAGACTCAGGGTTCATGTCAGGTCGGAGAAACCCAGAGACACACACACACACACACACACACACACACACACACACACACAGAGAGGCAAAGAATCCCAAACACACGTCCCAGATTGTGTTGACAGAGCTTGTGAGTGGTCAGCAGGCTGTGTGTAACAAAGACACAGTAAAAGCTACACCACCACACCTTCGTTAACTATTCATCTGATGTTAAGTATTAACATCTCGCACAACTTTCACCTGCATGACCTGGCTCAGTCTGGTCCAAGTCCAACCCACAAACAGAGCAATTCACACCGAGCCATATCATTAAATCACAGTGTTCTTACAAGCATTAGACTGTCTCGCATTTATTGCATAACAATAAATATTTACATTTTACAACATTTACATTGCAAAACACGTGTGCGCATGTAGTATTTTGTCCCGGCTGTTCTTACCTTGGAGGGCCTTGAAGCCCTGCAGAGGAACTCTGGAGGAGCCGGTGACAAACTGCAGCAGCCGCGCTCTGCGCTCCTCGTCGAACGACTCCACGGCTTTCCAGAACCATTTCACAATGTTGCTGTCCGGAGTGCAGTGTTTGAGCCGCGTGTTGGACTTCCAGTCGTTGATGTCGATTTTACCCAGCCCACATACAATCAGCTACAGGTACAGAGATCATGTCAATACGCTGGATTTACAAACCTGAAGATGAACTGAGAAATAAGACGCGAGGACGCATTTAAATACCTCCAGCTCCTTCTCGTCAAAAGCCTTGAGCAGGTGTTGGGGGATGACCTCATTGAAGCCCTTCTGTAGAGCCAGGAACTGGGCCTCTATTCCTCGCAGGAAACGCCAGTTGACGTAGAGCCGGACGTACTCCTTCTTGGTGTCCTGGGTGACGGGGATGCTCTTACCGTTGGGCTTGAGCTCGTGCTGGATGATCTCTCCATAGGCATTGTGTTCTACGCAGAAGGTGTGGTCCAGCACACCTGTGATGTCATTGTCCCTGGAGTGAGAGAGCAACATTAGAATTACTACTTCAAGGTAACAATAGGATTTTTGCACAGTCACTGTTGGTAAAAAAAAAAAAAAGAAATACAAAGAGTTTTTCATTCAGTAAAACCACTGATGTAAGAAATATTAAAAAACCCTGGGGGGCGCTGTCGTCATAGTGTGGGAGAGAGATTTTAATGTGGGCAAAACACCAAACTTTTTTCTTTTTCCTTTTAAAATTTGAATACATGTAACGTGCATCGAGTGGTCACAGAAATACTGAGCATCACGCTGTGAGTAAATGAGTTGTAATTCTTCACAAATCCTTTCGTTTTTCATTTAACACAGAAAAGTCAATTGATTTCTTCCACGTACAGAATCCAGACGAGACTGTTGTGCAGGTCGGGGTCAACAGACTCCATATCGTCCAGGGTGATGGGTTTACCCAGCAGCTGTTTGTAGAAGGGTAGAGTGAAGCCTCCGTCTATGTAGTGGCCATGGAACACTGCCATCCCCATGATACGGCCAACGAAGTGAAAGTATGACAAGTGCTCCTGCAGGGAGACAAAAACATCTTCAGTTTCCAAATGAGCAGACAGCATGTTCGGGGCTGAGCTCCAGTTCTCCTCTGGACTACATCTAACGTACACATTAGGAATTTGTTACTCAATATTAAACCTCTGAATTCCCCTTTTGACAGACCGTGCTGTTCTAGGCGATACAAACAGTAAACAACCAAAACAGCACAGTGTCAACACAACAGTTAAAACCACAAGATCATGCCTGCTGACTGGAGAGCAGCGGCTAAATGGACCGACGCCAGCCCAAACAAACACAGAGAGCGACAAAGTTGTGTAATAGAAGACACAACGACCCAAACCTCTTGACAGTGTCTGAAGTGAGGCCTATGTCTGGCTGCATAATTTGCTTAACTGGGTTGAGAACTCTCCATACAAAACGTCTTGAGTCGGCGTGTGAAAGCCACGCGAGACAGGTCGATGCTTTGTGTTGTCAGTAGTGACTGAGACTCACGGGGTTGACGGCAGAGTCTGGGTTTATCTGCAGTGTGTAGATGTCATCGCGGGAGTACTGGAACAGGCCATAGTACGGGTTCAGCATCTCATGCGACAGCAGATAAAGCCACTCCCTGGAGATGGCAAGGGAGAAAAAAAAACTAATTAGATCTTCTGTGTAACTGTAACTCGGAACATAGTGAGTAAAAACTTTAGCTGATGAAGAAATTACTACCAAAAAAAAAAAAGAAGAAGAAGAAAAAACCAGACAAAACAAACAGTGAGTAAGTTGTGTGGTTTGGCACTCTTCCACTAGGAGGCAGACCTCTTTATGCAGCTTTTACAGAACCAAATTCTGTCCCATCCACCACACTCCATTCTTCTCCGGCCTCTTACCTGGCCACGCCGCCATAGTCGAGCCCTTCTTCTCCTCTAAACTTCACCATTAGCCTTTTCCACAGGTCCTTCGGCCTCATCTTCATCACCTGTCGATACGATTCCTGCAACACAGACACAAACAAACTTTGTCAAAAGACGGTAACAGCGTCGGTTAGGCAGCTGTTTACACCGCTGCACTGTGTTTGCCCTCCTAGCTGCTGGGGCTTTATGGTTCTACATGATCGTCTGCAGAGAAACAGTTAAAGAGAAGACTATCCATCAGTTTGCAAGTATCAATGCGAGGGGGCCAGACTCCAGTGATGCACACACTCTCTACACTTATGTCATTCACAGCCCATGCACTGCATTATGGCACCCGTTTAAACACGACAACTGGTGGACCAAAGGTTGAGACTGTCCTAAAAGCAGTGAAGTTAAAAGCTGCACAAAAAGGAAAGTAGTGGGGAGTTCTCTGCACACACACAAAAAAAAATGAGACAGATGCAGTGTGGCGTTACAGCAGTCACTTTCAAAAGGCTCTCTGTTGTGAAGCCGAGATCTCTCCGCCTCAATCGGTGTTCATCCCATGTGCAGACGGCTCACAGCGTCAGGGGGAGGGTTCGTTTAAAGTGGATTAGGGGCAGTTATAATAAACATAGCCATAAGACTATAATAACACAGCCTCTCCGACAGCCAGGTTCCACTGTGCCCTCCAGATACAGCAGACAACTGAGAGGTGCTGTGGGAGAAATGGGAATGTCTTATCTACACCGAAAAGTACACATAAAGACAGCTCTGACAGTCCACCAGCTAACACTTGCCTATTCAGTCATAATTTAATGCTTCAGCTGGTCTGGAGAAGCTATGCAGTTATGTCTCGCTCAACCTCAAGACGTCTTCTGCCCCCCACCCCCTCCGCCCCTCTCTCTCTCTCTCTCTCTCTCACATTGAGATCAGCCAACAAAAATGTCTTCGTTCAGATTAACAGACGCGGCTGTTCCAGCACATTCCAGTGCATATTTTATGAGGGTCATGCAGTCTGTTGCAGGTGGTGTTGTTCTGATGAGGGCCCTGCACCTCCTAGATGCAGGGGAAAAAAAAAAACTCCCCCGCTGAGAAAATGTACTTGAGAAAATCCTCATCTCAAACAAGAGGTCTGCTTTAGATTTTGAACAGACTACCTTCACACTTCAGAGATAACCCGTGTGTGTGTGTGTGTGTGTGTGTGTGAGTGTGAGAGAAATCATTCTCACAGCCAACTGTTATGGGCAATGACCTTTATGGGGGTAGAAAAGAAGAGAAAAACCCCTCGGAGAATGTTTAACATAACTTAGGTGAGTCTATAAATAACTTTAACACAGAATGGAGGGTGTGTCTTTTCTTACAGTGCCAAATGTAAATGTGTTGGCTGCAGTTTTGGGGAAATGGAGTGCTGGTGGTTGTGCAATGGAGCAAATATTACATCACTGTCGTGTTTTTCTAGCATTCTGTTATGCATTTTTAATTTTTTTATTTTTTATTTTCACGCATCCTCAGGCTGTGACAACTGAAATTCCCACAGGGTTAAATTATGTATCTGTTTCTGAGTATTTTTAATAACTCGCAACCCCTTGTGAGCTTCAGATGATATGATAACATGACTGAGCTTGTTTTTTTCTCGTCACCTCAAAGATCTCCTCACGGGACACCTCAATGCGGCAGTGGCCGGCCTGAGGCTGCTGCTGAGACAGTTCCTGGCGGAGGATCTTGAGCTTCTGAACAAGGTCTCTCTTGTACTTGGGCACCGTGAGGCACTCGGCCTCCTCTGGGAGCTGACCGGGGGACACCAGAGCCTGCTGGGCCTGATCCTTCAACTGGTTCTGACGACTGGAGGGCAGACGACAGGGAGAGGGAGACAGCAGCAGCAGCAGGAGGAGGAAGAGGTAGAGAAAGGAGTGGCATGGGAAAAAAGCGAGAGAGAAACAGGCCAAGAAAAAGAGAGGGGGGGGGGGCGACAAGATCAAAGACAAAAATGGTAAGTCTTAGGTGTACCAATACAAAATGCAAACATGCTTACTGGTGAGAAAAAAGTAAGCAAGCACTTGTACAAAAATAACAAGAGCAACGCCAAGAAACTCAAAATACAGCTTTCTGAGAGTGAGAGTTCTTTCTCTGTCCTTTGCTGACTGCAGAGAACGAGAAGTAAACACACTGAGGTCATCTGGGAAGCACATCAAGTCAAACCGCTGCCACGGCCCCTCGCAGACAGACAGACATAGGTGGAGGTGGGATTACGGGAGGTAGGACATCTCACTCACTCACCCTCACTCTCCACCCCCTCACTCTCCACCCCCTCACACACACACACACACACACACACACACACACGAGACGCACGCACAAACACGTACGCCGCTTCCTCTCTCCTCCTCTCTACCTGGCAGAAGCCTGGTGGTCTCACACAGAGAGAGATGGCTGAACTAAAATAAGTTTTGGGGGGGGGGGGGCAATGTGACAGAGGGAAAGAAAGTTCTGCAGATCTCTGTTGCTTTTGAATCATCGTGTACCACTTGTGGTAACGCAGGGTCACTGAGGCCACCTCGCAGAGGCGTACTGGTTCATTTTGTCGAGTCTAAAAGTTTGAGAGGCGGAGAGAGAAAGAACACTGCGGACACTGTGACCGACAGAAAGTCATAACATGTACCAGCCTACAAAGCTAAGATGTAGGAAATAAATATTTAGTCGAGACAGGATTTATCACCTATTTTACCATTATAAATGTATAATTTATGTGGAAAAAAAACACCTAGACAGAAGAGCTATATCAAGTGAAAGCTAGCTGGGGATAGGAGGTAGCCATGGCTAGCCTTAGCTAAAGCTAAAACTAAATGTACTAATTTAGATGTAAACCAATAAAATTATCCATTTGGATGAACCAATGTTTCTAATTTAGTTTGTTGTTCTACAAAACTAATGAGGCAGTAGCTAAATGCTATCATGATGGATAAAGAAAAAAACACCTGCTAAAGCTAACTAGTTTAGCAGAACATCAGTAGCTGCCAGCTTAGCTTCAGACTTAAGTGGAATTCATGTGGTTAACCTAATTAATTCAATGTTCGGTTTGATGTTTTGTTATTGTTGTTACTGTAAACTAATAGTCGAACAGACACAAACAAGACACGTTTAATCCAAGACAAGAAAAAGGTGAAACACACATTTTGTTTGTAGTTGTTTTCCCCCCTGAAGAGGCAGAGTGCAGCATCTGCATTTTTTATGGTTTGCCCAGAGACTGTATATAAAAAGAGCTTGCCTGAAAACTTCACTGCTTCTGTAGTTACTGCTCTCTGCCTTTGTAGAGCAGTGTAGCCTGAATGTACAAAAGTTTAATCTCAACTGATTCAAAACTTTGCTGCTGGCTTTCAAATAATTTCTCATAGTTGTCTTTTCACTCTAAAGCCAATGTGTTAAAAGACAAAAGAGTAAAAAAGAAAGTAGCATTTGATGCAACATTCGTAAACAGTAGCCAAGAAGTGTAAACAGTGCGGCCGTGAACCGTCTGTATCTGTGGGTAATGATGACAGAGGTCTCGACTCTGGCGCAGGCCACTGGATGGCGAATACGACTTTGAAGCGGGCGCTGTGTTTGGGAAGACAGCCTCTGAGGGTGGCACAGTAGGGAGGGGGCACACAACACACACACACACACACACGCACAGAATCAAAGGAGCCTTTATGGGGCCAGCACTAAAGGATTATTTGCACAATGGCCTTTTGCACTTCAGTGGGGGGTAGCAGGCACACTCGGCCTTGAGCAGGGTCATAAACACCAGACTGTAGAGCCGAGCACAGAGGGTGGCGGGAGCATACACATGTCAGTCTGTGTTCATGTAGTACGGATGTATACATAGGATGCAAGACTCAAAGTGATGCCAAGGTTAAAGTAAACAGTTTCACTCACTCTGACTCTTTCGTAGGTAATTACATCAAACCACTGCAGTAAACAAACAGAGGAGGAACCTCGACCGTCAGCCAGATCACTTCTTGTCAGATCACTTCACGTCAGACGTTCATTTAGCTCCAGACTCCTACTCTAAAGTATCCGCCCAACAGCTTGCATTTTCCACTAACCGCAATGACAACTTCATCTTAACAAAGTGACTGAAGAGCCGCAGTGGATTCTGCTGGGCAGACACCAGAAACCAAACTCAATCACTTCCTGCTATCCCAGAAAGCCACAGGGCCCCATAGGACACTCGAGACCTCCTCATGAATCCCTTTATTTCCTGCAGACTAGACTCAGAGGGAGGGAAGGCGAGAGAGGGAGAGGGGAGGCAGGAAGGGCACTCTCCCGACAGCACCCAAACACTGTAGACAGCTCAGAGGGTGGGTGGGAGGGAGGGAGGGAAGGAAGGAGAAAGGAGGGCACGGAGCATCTCTTCCTGCACTTTCACCCATAAATCAAACATTCCTGCTCCGTGTCTCCGGCTCTTTCCATCATGGTTGCAGGCAAACATGATCCACAGCTCTCTCCTCTCTTTACAGCTCTTCACTGATGAGCACGACTCTGGTGCATGTTACCTGAAGTCGCTCTCTGCAGAGATAACTCACGGTAATAAAATGCAGTGTTTTCGCTCCGAGACAAACCACTGACGGTCTGGGAAATGACACAGTTACTTCTCATGCGACTGTACGCAGGGCAGTCCTGCAGCCGGGTCTTTAAACCGGCCAAGGATTCAGTTACCTATTGAACAGTGACCTTGACCAGTCAAGGAGCTTGGATTCAGCAGAAGATTACAAAATCATAGAGGAAATATAACCAAAACCGTGCTGTGGATGCTTAGGCAATGTCTTGAGCAAATAAAAAAGGCCAATAAACTTTAACTTTGATGGACATACATAAATATACATACATATATATATCAAACATTCTTGTGGAATGACGGCACGAGGGGCGAAAATTTCTAAAATCCCTGACTTGATAAAAGGCAGATGTCTTGATGGAAATCCATGACGACTGATATCTTTTCCAGAGTTTTGTCACAAGCGAAAAAAAAAAAAGTCACTCCAAAGTCTTTTCTTTTTTGCAGTAATAGAACAGCTTTCACTTAGGACAGAAACTGTACCCAAAAAAAAAAAAAAAAAAAAATCATCTATTACACTTTTCATGTAATTAAAATGGATTGAGGAAGGCTTAAGTTAAACCTCAGTCACGCACAATTTATAAAGAAGTTATTTCACAAATCTCTGGCCAAGGTCCATGTGTCCTTGAATAACCAGGAGATGTACGGCACTCCACAACTCAAATCTAAAATTTCATATTATTTAACTTTTGACTTCACAATAGAGCCACATAACAAGAAATGTGCAAATGTGCCCGATGACAACGACACAGCACTAAAAACACGCGCAGTTACACACACGCTAATATTTTTCTCTGTATAAAATAATTCCTGTGTTATTACTTCTAAATAAATTACACATTTCCTGGTTTTTGATGTGAAGTAATTACCCCACCACTTATTATCCTACCAGAGCACATATACAATAGAAATTCTATGCATGAGATTTTCACACATCTGGGCATAATCATGCTCATGACAAAAATGCCTACATTAAAAACAAATGTGGCGTGCCAGGCTACATTTTTTTTTATAGGACCTTTCAGACAGCCGTAGATGAAAAAAAGCAAAGCGAATACAAAATCCCAAACACGTTCTTTGATCCATCAGAACAGGAAAAAAAGAAACCTGATCTCTCCGTCGATGCATTCCGTCTCTCTCTCTCTCTCTCTCTCTGCACGGAGGAGGAATGAGGTCAGGCGGAGGAGGCCCACCAAGGCACCCGTACACTGCTCCACCTTTGTGCAGCAAAGGCCTATGGGTAATTCTATGGCTATTGTAGCATAGTATGTGTTTGAACAGCTGCACGGAGGAAGAAATTCTCAACATGTGCATCCATGCACACAGGCATGCATGCACGCACGCACGCACGCACGCACACACACACACACACACACACACACACGGTTCATTCATTGACTTGGGCATCAAATTTATGCTCCGTTTCCTGGACGTGAGACGCTCCTCAGCTACAGACACAGCAGCCTTGGTTTCCACTCTGCTATCTGATGTCTGGCCAAAGCCAGCTTTGTGACGGATTGTGTGCTAAAACGCCTTTATGATCAAAACCTCTGTGGAGCTGAGGAATTTGAATTTTTTTGTGTGGAAAGAAAGACTGTGGAGGAGTGTGCTGTTTATGTATTTCTGTACGTGTGTGTGTGTGTGTGTGTGTGTGTGTGTGTGTGTGTGTGTGTGTGTGTGTGTGCATGCACGAACGTCTGCTCAGCACAAGCGCTACTCTTGAGCGCTGAACCTCTACAGGTGGTGAACACACCTTGGCACGGGATCCCACTGTAAAACATTGACCGAGGGGGAGGCAACGTGAGTAAGTCTGTGAATGTCTGAGTGTGTGTGTGTGTGTGTGTGTGTGTGTGTGTGTGTGTGTGTGTGTGTGTTCCCGTCTGCGTGCAGTGAGGACTACTGGCGACGAGCCCAAACCTTACCTGACATTCTGACTTTCGATGCCTCCTCGAGAACCATTAGGGCTTGGACTACAGACACGAAACAAAGACAAAACAAAGACAGAAAATAAATCTCTCTGCTTTTATACCCAGTTTTTTTATGTACCGTCTAAATTATTTCACTATCTCATTTCTCTGGCTCAAGGGCGCTGTCGAACTCACTTTAGGACTAGATGCAGGTTGGCAGAGAGGCGTGGGTCTGTGAACTGCGTGGTGCGGTTGTTGTGGTCGACAAAGTAAACCCTCCCGGTGGCAGTGTTCCTTATCTCCCATCCTGGAGGTAGAGGACCCAGCTCCTCACAGTTCACATTGCTCAGATCTCTGAGGTGCAACAGAGGAGAACACAACACCACAACAAAGCATTAGTGCGCGAAAACTGAGGGAAAATAGAAGCAACGTAGGGTGGGACAGGAGAGAAGAGAGACAAAGCACGCACACATCAAATTCTAGATATAAAACATACCAAAGCACTGACGAACTGGACTCAGGCGGACAGCAGGAGTCCGAGATGCCTGAGAAATCACTTTTATTCTATTTTTCTTCTTCCTCCCATCTAAATTATTTACTGCTGCCCTGCAACCCCTTTCAGCTGGACTGGAAATTAAAGCAGGCTCACTATGCTGGCGCTGACTTTTCTGTTTTGCATGGTTAAAGCCAAAAGGGACCGCAGCCTCACGAGGGATGAGAGAGCTTGGCAGCTAAGCCATCTGCTAATGTTGGAGCTGTCTGAGGAGCACTCAGTAAGGTGTGGCGTGACCAATAGCCTCCTATCAAGAGCAATAAAAATATCATCTATCACTCATGTACTGATAGAATGCGAGCGAGCAGCGGCCAGGTATTATAATAGCAGTCATGTTTTATTGATAGCGTCTGGAGTGCACTGGGTTGCTGTTTTTGCACATGCACATTGAGATCTCCTTGCGTGTGCGTTTCTTTTGGAACACGGTAATCAATAGGACACACATGCCTGAGCGAGGATTGCCCAACAGCTTCTGGTACGGCTGACTGAGACCTGTGTGCTGTTGGCCATGTGTCCCCAAAAGTGAGGCCTTTCAGGGGCTCGTGCCAGACGAGTGAATCCCTCCCCGAGCCCCGTGACATGGGTCTTCTCACAGCATGTCAGACTCATAATCTGCTGCAGTGTTTAAGTTGACTGATTTAGGCATCTGTGGAGACCCACACCCCATTTCCTCATTCATGAATTTTATTACTCTTGCGGTTTATGTGCCGTATCTTGCAGTGTTATATTGAGGGATAGTGAAAAAGAGCAAAACAATAAAAAAGCGATAACAGAGGAGCATGATGTTGTGTCGTCTCCCGGAGGTCGTAGATTCTGCAGCAGACGTACCTGGGTACTCGGGGGTCGTGCCACGTGCTGACACCTGTCTGAGTGTGGAGGAAGTACACTTGGCCTTGCTGTGTGGTCCTTTGCTCTGTATAAAGATATAAAAAGGAGGTTAATCAATGCAAGATTTGTGGATCCTTAGTGTGAATAGGTTTTTTTTTTAAAAATGAATAAACTAGTGCATTTTGCATCAACCTGGGCATCAGGTGTAAGTCAAATGTTTAACATATATGCAAAATGAAACCGAGTTTAATTCATGTGCCACATATAGACAGGTTGTGCTTATAATCTGTCTGGATAAGAGAGAGATCACACAGATGGAGATAAAAAGGACTGCCTGAGTCAGTGGAGATCCCAAAAGGCAGCCAGGAAGAGGCAGAGGAGGGAGTGAGGGGACGGGGGGGGAGGAGGAGGAGGAGGAGGAGGAAGAGGTGAGAGACAGGGTGAAGAACATTGGAGAGGAAAGAAGAGGAGAGACGGGGTTGTCTGACTTTTGAGTTGGTGAGCTCATTCATCACGGGCTGACAGAGATATTTCCATGGAGCTGCCTGCCAGAGAGCTCTTCTCTGGCATCTCTTTGGACCTACCGCCCTGCTTTAACATGCATGTACACACAACCTCCCAAAACCCCCACCCACGCGACGAGTGCACGCTATACGTTCACCACACGGGGGTGACGTCTCTTGGCTCGTGTGTGTGTGTGTGTGTGTGTGTGTGTGTGTGTGTGCGCTCACATTAGGAGAATCAAAACTGCTGACAGGTTTTCACAGGAACTGCCCAAGCAGTGAGAAAGTGAGGCAGAGATAGAGAGAGCAGGAGTTATGGAGAGACTAGCGTGGTGCGGCTCGGAGCAGCCTAATCTGTGGGACTGAGGGCAAAGCTGCGATACGCTTCTATGGCTCTGGCTCCCAAATCCTCCACAAGATTTCACTGTGAGGATAAACAAAACTCCCTAGGGCTGTGTGGGGATCGCAGTTTGTGTGACTGTGTGTGTGTTTGCTTTTACATGAATGCGTCTGATTGTTTGACTGTGTGCAGAGAGGAGAACAGAGGGTGTGTGGGGGGGGGGGTGAACGGCTGCCGCCAGCCTTTAACAACTAGATCAATTCAATTAGATTGTCTAAAATGGAGCCAGTATTTCAGGCTCCTTGTGTGGAGCTGCAGCGTCATCAGAGCAGCTGGACTGAATGAGGACACAGATTAGCCGGGTTACTGAGCCCAGTGTTGAGCAGGGAGGAGGGCAGAGGCGAAAAAAAAAAAAAAATTAAGACAACGACATAACGACGATGACACGACTCTCAGTGGAAGTGGAAACGGCCTTTTGATGGGGCATGAAAACAAAAACAGCATGTTCTGATGTAATCAGGATATTCAATATGTATCCGTCGCATCAGAAAGCTGGAGTCAACGCGCCGGATCAGGTGTTTTCCAACCTCTTTTAAAGACGTGCACCCAACAGCCCTGACAGATGAGCTCGACACCCCCAGTCATGTCCCGAATGCGTTCCTTTCAGCTGGTTTTTAAACTGGATGTTATTTAACACTAGTAATTATATAAAAGTGGATATTAGTTACAGTAACTTTTTTCCCACAGTTTTTCCACATACCACCGGGGAACTGCAAGCACTGTTGTTTGGAATCTCTGGTATAGTGTGTCATCCAGTGTGTTTCCAGTGGATGTGTGTGTGTGTTTTCATTTCCATCATCAGTTACCAGTGTTGTGGTTTATGATCTGCTCATTTTTGATAATATATATCCAGACACATACGAGTGGCATACACTACACCAACCTTGAACTATTTTAACTACTTAAAAAAAAAAGAAGGAAGAAGCAACAAGGCCGTGATGATGCATTTTCCGTAAGGTTTATATTTTCCCAGCTGGAAGGCAACCAGCACAACAGCCCCGCGGTAACTAACCGTAGCCCTCAGGCAGGTCCGGGGGCGTGTGCAGGTGGGTTCTGCTCATGTAGTTGCGGTGCCTTTGTGAGCGGACCCGTCTCTCCTGGGCCCGCTGGTCGCCGTCACTGGGTGGCAACGCTGTGGTGGGCGTGGCCCCGTTCGTACTGATGGGCGTGTTCTCATCCACGATGCAGCTGAGAGGCCGGCCAGGGCTGGAGTACTCTGATGCAGGCCTGAGAGGAGCAAACGGGGAAGGGGGGGAGGAGGAGGAAGAGGAAGAGGGTGATGGGGAGACAAGAAAAGGACCAAATTGAAAAGGTTAGGTAGTGGTTAATCAGTGTAAGAAATAAAGACAGAAAATAAAGTGTAAGAGGAAAGAAAACGAGGACGACATCGCCCTGAACACAAACGGCAACAAATCAATAGGCACCATTTAGAAAGTCTTTTGCACTAACTAGGAAATCCATGCAAGGCAGCACACAAACAGACTCACTGAGTAAGTACTGAGACTGCCTGAGGTAAAGCGTGGTAAGAGCTGAGAAATAAAAAAAAAAAAGGAAAGTGGCTGATAAAGACTGTAAAACGGAACAGAAGTACAAAAAGTCGGAGACAGAGCAGGGAGGAGACGCCGTAATTTCCACTCTTGTCAGCTCTGTAACTTCCCTGGCTCCTCCACATCATTAAACACCACTGACTGGAGCTTTGTGTCTGACACCTTTTTTTTTTTTTTTTCTCAAGGAGCCCACTCCGGTTTTGGACAGAGTTCCTCAGTTTGGGAGCACTGAGGTCAGAGATGAGGTCTTCCATCGGCCTGTTGCTGTTAGATTTAAGAGGTCTGGGTTTGAGTTTCTGTGGGCTGCAGAGTGTACTCACCTGGTAGGCCTCTCCCACTGTGTGGTGCGTGTGATGTGGTTCAAGTACTGGATTCGTCCAGACGCGGTCCTCCTCTCCTCCCAGCTGGCAGCAGAAACACACACAGACACAGCAGTGAGCGGACATGGTTAAGTAGCCACAGAACCATCTAGTAGTCTCGCTGCTGTCTCACCACATGAAAATCTTATATTCTGTATATCTTTACCCCTGTACCTGAAGGCAGCGTTTCTTTTTTTTTTTTGGGTTAGGATTTGCAAGAGCCTCTAAAAAAAAATCCTCCTATGATGATAAGAGATTTCCCCCAACTCACTCACCCATCTGGAAGATCATTGTCAAACAGGCGACTGCAGTCCACCACAGGGCCTCCTGTGCCTATCCGGTCCCTAGACTGCAGGCTCACTGCAGCAACACATGGCAGACAGATGCACACACTAGGATTACTAGACAGCAGATTACAGTGCAGGCACAGATATTTTATCGAAGCACAAAATTGAGCTATATATCTTTATGAGTTACAGGAATAAGGTTAAATTTTATCAGTGGTGTACTGCAGCGACTGGTTAAAAGGAAGCAGCGTTTTTCTTCTACCACTCTTATTTTTTCCTTTCTGTGGGGAGAGTCTGGAATTATGGCATTATGAAATTTAATCCTAAAAATGTACACAAATACTGATAAATGTGACATTTAAAACCATCGAAATGACTAGAGCTCAAAATATTTCACATTTATATCGTCATAATAACATTAAAGAAAATCCTCGAGGGTATTTTTCACAAATATATTCTATACATCAGCGTGCAAGAAACAAAGGAGAACACGGAGGCTCGTTACAAGCTCCATGATCACTACAAGAACTGTCAAACAATAAAGGATGACTCAATATTTTCATGGATTAAACAGAAATTAGCTTTAAATCACCTTCCTTCTAAACTTTTGCTTTAAATGCCGCCTATGAGAGGTTCATATTCCACCTTTCATGATCATTTAACACACAGTTAATGAAGGACAACATGCTGATTTCTTTTTTAATGCAACTTCCATTTGATTACATTTTGATTACTCACCCACTATCTGGCCTCTGACTGTGTCACTGTCATTGGGACTCAGCTTGTTCAAGTCTAGTCTCTGGTCTGTTTAGGAGAGGATGGAAAGAAGAAGTGGAGACAGAGAGAGACAGAGAGAGAGAGAGCAGAAGCAAAGGCAGGGGGAAAGAGAAAGAGAAAGAACACAATTAGACAAACAGGAAATGAGAATAAAGATGAAAGAAGGAGAAGTGGGGACAAAAAGAAAGAGAAGAGAGGATTCATTAGTTTCTGAGAGATGCATGTAAACTAGCATCTGATGGGATGTATTCTTTCCTCGATGGACAAATCCCATTGCTGTGTATCATTTACATCACTCAGAGTCAATTCCTCTCTCCCTCATTATCCGTCTCTCATTCTTCTGTCTGCAGACCACAGCTTGGCTTTGCCCTGGAACAGATGGTCTGGTCTGTGGAACAGCCACGGGCTGTAAAAATCTCACTGAGCATCGGTACAGAGCAGGCTTCAGTTCAAATGCAGAGGTCAAACATTTGACAAATTTCAGTACAAAGCCTGCACTATTCCGCTCAGTCTTAGCATGGACATGAACTTCTGCCAAAGTCTGGAAACTCTTTGTCTGAACTTCTTAAAGTCTGTGGAATTTGAGAGTGAGGGAGAAAGAGAGAGATCAGGCGGAAAGAAAGAAAAAAAAAAACAGACCTAAAAAAAAAAAAAAAAAAATGTCCAAGTTGCCTGCAGACATGAGAAATGCCACTATCTGCTCTCTGTTGTCTGGGTGCCATGCAGATCAGCTCAGGATGTCTGTCTAGACTAAACAGGGACCAAAACAGGCAATGGTCAAACCGTTACAAGGCTGGCCAGAGGTCAGCAGCCGCAGAGAAAACACAAAGCTCACACACACACACACACACACACACACACACACACACACACACAGTAAAAAACGTATGCAGAAAAGTGCACTCACACATTGGAGATGCATAAAAGTATATACATTTAAATACTTGTGCAGTCATATACACAAAGACGAGAAAACGCAGACACTCTGCAATTATATATAAACATTACAGTCAACCAAAGACACTCTGCAATTATACACAAATGTTGCAGTCAGCCCTGTGCCCTCACTAAGGCCTGCGGAGGGGGACAACACTCAAACTGCTGCTAAAGGCGCACAAAACACAAAAGAATGACAAATACACGGAGGGGGAGAGACCACAACAGAGAGAACACAACTAAATCTACGCTTACACTTAAATAGCTGTACAATTATGCATGTCTGCGTGAAATGACCGGTTGTCTAGATCGGCAGACAGAGATAGAGGGAGGTTAGTCACAACGGCATTTTGTGTTTATGTACGTGTGTGCACGGCGCTGCCAGTCTATGTAGGAGACCGACGCTGAGACGCAAGGGGTGAGGGGGAGGCCAGGAGGAGAAAGGAAATGCAGAGGCAAACCACTCACAGCTGTGGCACAGGGTTCAGGTTTCCTGTGTCGCTCCAGGAAAACAACAGTGTCAGGGGGCTTCTAGGAAAAACCGGTGGGATTCTTTCCCGTTCAGGCCTACGAGGCCGCGGGCCCGGCGAGCAGGTACCGGCTCACCACGCAGAAAAAAAAAAAAAAAATCACTCCAGACCGCTTTGTTGAAGCTACAACTGTCTGGCACTGCTTTTACTAGGAGCCATTTGCTAAAGCCTGTATCTCATTTATCCAGTTAGCTTCTGACATGAGACATTTTTACTGTAATTGCAGGGTGATGTTGATTGGCTCTTCCTGTTCTGGCAGGGGCAGAGTGTTGACCCCTCTCACACCCTGGTCTGGCCTCTGTCAGCCCTAGTGAGGCAGACAGGACATTAAAAGGAGCTACTCTATGTTCAGTCACTTAGCCCTGACAGCAGCACCGGGTTATTAACCTCTGCTTCTTATCACACTACAGGTACAAGGACTGCCTCGATGGATGCGGCCTCATTTTTTACAATTAGGGCTCCGGCAATCGGATCATTCGGTACCAACGATTGACGTTTCATGGATAATTGCGATAAGCGATTCAGAAGTTATTCTCCTCCGCAGTACAGAGTAATGAACTGAGTGAATGAGAACGACACGTAAATAGCTTAAAAAAAAAAAAAAAAAAAAAGCAAAACACACAAGTCACGAATAGTTTGGTAAAAAGATCTGTGCTACAATTTAATAATGTCAGAATAAGCTGATCTGGAAAAACAGAGTCACTGCATCACAGCTGCCTGCATCCTGCACTGAGGTATAAGACAATAATTTTGGAGTAAAACAGCACCAACAAATTTGTGTCTGTTTTTTGTTTCTAATAAAATCACACTATATATAGAGTATACTGATATTTACCACTAACCCCCGGTTCTTCTACGAGGACCTCGACTGCGCTAAAAGCTTTTAAAATGGTAACCTGTGGAGCTCTGGACCACTGGTAGCAGGATGGAGTGATGGTTTTTATGAGTGTGTCCTTTGTTTTATTTGTTTAATGCACGCGCGAGAGGACACATGCAGGAACACGTGTGGCGGGATTCACATCCTGCCTCAGGTTTCACCCTATTCTGCTACAATAAGGGCAAAGAAGAAGAAGACTGATTTACTGACTTAAAATATATAAAAACAAACTTTGCAACAGTTTTGTGACGAAGGAAATGCTCTCAGACCTCAAAAATACCCACAATGCCTTTTGTTTAGAAAGACTGAAAGTAAACGTATGTAAATATTTATGATATTAGCCGTTAAGTATCCATTTCTGTACCAGCTTATATTCTATGGAAACCTTAGCAACACCTAAGGCTTACATCTCGCAGTCTTACATTCAATTCTTACACAGACCAGACAGCGTCACATAGAGGTCAGAGATTTGTAAAATTAACAACGGCAATAAATCAACTTAAAAATGCGATTGTGCGTAGACAGGATGCTGCAGCTGAGCCACGGTCTGACACTTACAGCCTGTGTCTTTAAGGCGGTTGATGGCGTTGGACAGAAGGCGGACACAGCCCAGGAACCCGGCCCCTTGCTTCTTGTGAATCTTCTTGTGATTCCACACACTGATGGTGATGGAGTCTGATTTTCCAATGTATCTGAGGGGAATAAATGAAAGGAGACATAGTTAATTTTCAGCGTTGAGAGGCTCTGCCCTCGACACCATGAGAATCACCGATGTGACCGGTTTTAACGAACAGCGTCTGTGATTCAGCTTCAGTTTCTGTGATAATCTTCGCCCCGAAACATAATTGCTCATTAAACTAAAGCTGTTGGACTTTACTAGAGAAGCAGTGGTGATGTCAACATGTAACGCGTCACATGTTGACAAAGAGTCTCGCTCAGGATGTACCCGGCAATGCAGGGGAGACACACATCCGCCACAGAGGCTACCGCTAAAGTCTACCTCGCCAAGGACGCATTACAAGACACAGTCAGGACATGGAGGAGGAAGAGGAAGGTGGGGAGGCAGAACGGGATTTTCCAGCCAGTAAATCTGACCCTGAGCGTCTGAGTATGAGACAGAAAACCGTAAGCAGACTGTGATCCTGTGAATCATTTATAATATTCACAGCAGCCCGCCGCACATATCAGCAGAAGTGATTTATCTGCGGACGGAGGGAGCGGAGATACAGTAGAGAGAGAGAGAGAGGGGAGATAAAAATTTTTTAATTACAATGACTGGATGAGCAGCCAAAAAAAAACTTCCTACTACAACTGAGAAAACACTGTAAACTGTGGCTGTGTTTCAGATCGCAGGAAAAGAGTCAACATTTGTCTTTTGGCTTTTTTAAAAATAAGGCTGACAACAACCTTTCAGCTCTCGAGCCCCTTTTGGGGCTCGTAACATAACATTTTTACAAAAGTAAAAATAACTTTTCATAATAAATGGGAACGAAAGAAACAAAAAAAAAAAAAAAAAGGTAAAAATGACCAGCTTGATTAAATCTGTTAATTGAAAACGTAATTAGGTATGAACAGTCATCAATCACGCTGTCAAATGTAGAGGGCTGTAATATTACTCTTATAAATTGAGGGAGTTTTGCCTCCTATTCTAAATTACTGAAGCTGTGCAGGAAGAGTTTAGGGATTATCAAAGTTATTACAGTTCATCCTGAGGGGGACCATGAGTGTTTGTACCAGGTTTCATGGCAATCTGCCATCCATAGAGCCAATCCACTATCTTAGCCAAAAACAACAATGTTAAAGGAACAATCCTTTGCCTGCTGTGCCAGTAAAGAACTTGATCAGGTAATTACACTGTATTCAGACAGACAACGACAGGCAGCTAAATAAAACAGACAAGATTATTTCCTGATGGCGTGTACCCGTCTCCTCCTGTACATTTCATACCCGCCGTCGTCTCGGCCTCTCCTCCTGTGTCAGGCGAGACCGGGACGTGATAAAGTCTCACCCATGTGAACCTGTTGTGGCACATCTGCTCGGGTGGGCTCCCTCCTTCAGTCAAAAACTAATCATCTGTACGATTGGCAGGACTACATCCCACTGTAATTATCATGCTGCTTACTAAAAGGGATATGAAACAATGGGGCTGTGAGTAAGACGTCTGGACATTTTGAGTCCATGCCAAATGCCTGTCTGGGGTGCGATGTGAGAGAGCTGCTATGTCAGACAGACGTGACGGGAGGGAAGTATTATAACCAAACCCTAGTCATCTGGATCACCCTCCATGTAATAAAATTCATTAGTCTGGCTAAGATTTTTAATACCAGTTGCAGGCAATCACACACACACACTGCATAAGAGACAATGGGAAAATTGCAATAAAAAGGAAAAACCAGCAGATTTAAAGAGGCAGATGTGCTTTCTAAATACATCCTTTTATTTGGCAGACTGTATTCATGCAAGATGCATCCTGAGCACTGTTTTTAGTAGCTTTTTGTTTTTTTTTTCTGCACCAAATTCCTGCCAGGAACATATGGTCAAAATAAAAGAAAAAAGCCTTACAGCAACACTAACAATCTGAGATACAAACGTAACAATAAGGGCAGGAGGACTACTACGATTCAAAACCTGGGACTTGATCCTTGCCGTCGCACTCAGCAGGTTGGCAGGTGTTTTAATACGTGGACTTACACCTGTGAACAGGACTCTGTTAGCTAAACTTAACACTGTAAAGTAAAGTCAGGGTGTGAGGGTTAAATGTGCTTCAGGGAGATACAACTTCACCAGGCAGTAGGTATGTGGAAAGACTGTGGGGGTGCTCAAGTGATTTAATAAAGAAAGAAGGAATTTGCTATTAAAAAAATCCACATATTGAATCAGCTGTAAGACCTGAACACTACAACAGGAAGTGTGAAAATGAATCAGCAGGCGAACAGAGAGGTTTGAACAGTTTGGTTGAAATAACGTGATTCATACACTTCAACTGTATGAGAAAATTATTGTTACAATATCTGCTTTTTATATAATCAACAGGGTGAAATAACATCCGGTTTAAAATGAAATGAAATGAGCATATTTGGAACATGTCAACGAAAGGTTACTTGAGTTCATCTCGAGAAACTGCTCTGGAAAGATTCAAACTAACTGTAGTTTGAAACGAAAGTATAATAAGTACACCAGGGGGGATATTTGTTAATTAACGTGATACACGGTGAGAATTCACACACACACACACACACACACACACACACACAATACAGACATCAACAACACCCTGGAACCGATCAGTTCTCTGATAAACATATAGATCAGGGGAATCTCTTATTCTTCTATTGCACTGTGGCACTAAAGCTCTTCCTTCTCCGCAGCCTTACTTATACTACGCAGTACTACTGAGGATGTAATAGAGCCTTTAATAGTGATGCTATTTAACCGGGTGCTTGCACAGAAATTCAGTCCACCACCAGTTCAGACACTGGTAGGAAAATAGATGGATGAGTGTGTGTAAATAATTGTCGTCTGGACTGGGTGCTTAACATTGCAGATATAGTTTTTATTAATGCTGAATCTGAAGGGCGTCCATTTAACCAAATGTGAGTTTGCAGTGGCAGGAGACTCACTTGAAAACAACGTCATGGTGCTCAGTAAGGAGATGAAGACCCTCTTAAAGAAATCATTAAGTTACCAATAATTACTTGCGTCCTTGTCCTCAGCGGGAGTGACTGTAATGCTAACGTTTTCCCTTGATGTTTCCATGTGGTTCTTGAGTCATTGTCTGTTTTACACACTCGGTTCAGGCAGAATGAGCCGCAGTGGCACGCAGCCACACCGACTGTGTCTGCTATCCCTGGCATGTCGGCCACATCCTGCAGCAAAACTGAAGGGTCACAGTTCACGGGCCAGTTTGCTGGCTGCGGCTGACCAACGAAACCAAGCCCGAGGGCGCGCACACACACACACATACACACAGACAAACACACACATAAACAGGCACACTTCAACAGGATTTCTACACCCTCACATGAGCACATATAACAAATGGAAAAAAAGAGTCACTGCCAACAGCTTTAATGCACTAGGCTGTATCGGGAACACCAGGTGTTGCAGGCCCTATTTTAATAAGTGTGAGCCAGCCAGACGGATTTCTAGGCTGCTCTCAGTCAATTAAAACCCGTCTCCTCCAACACACCGTCTGAGAGTCCTTCTGCTGGCCATGAGGACAAACACCGGCAGACAGTAAAGTGGGTACAGCGATGTTTTTTTTTCTCATAAACCCAAGGCAGCCACGTCCGTAGGCTCCTGGTACGAAGCGATGCAGAGAAGCTCCGCCGAGGCCACGAGTCTGTGTTCTCCCCTCCATCTATTTATCTTTAAGGTGTGCGTACGTGCGCGTGACTTTTTCCCTCTTGTCAAATGTGACATGAGCAGCTAATTTAACAGCCATGTAGAGAGAGGGTCCTGTATCCCCGGCAACCAAACAAACGGAGACATGTGCTTCCTCTTGCTGTTGGCTACGCATGACGGTTTGGATAAACACCGGGCGAATACTGGAAACTTTCACTCTCACATTTTCACTCACGCGCTCCGTCTCTATTTTTTTCCAGGTTACTTTCACAGGACGAACCATCTTTGGGAAAAAGGCAATCAGGGTGCAACAAGACATGCACGTGTTTCAGTCAATGGAAGAAAATACTATTGGAGACTCCGCTCCTTTTCGGCGCTTTAAATACTGTTCCAAGGGACATTTTTAGACTGTTTGCTGGCGCTGCAGGGTTATGTCATTACAGAGAATCTAGATAAGTGAGAGGCCAGATGCAACGGCTGTTTACATCTGTTACTGTTCAGGTCCCGTTAATGGCACTGGCCCGACACGTCTCGGTGTGCTCACTTATCAAGGTTAAATAAAGAAAGACGTAAAAAATTGTGAGGCATTGTAACAGCACAAGTATTGCCTCAAACTGCTGTTTGTAATCAGATTAAGTCTTTAGTTAGGTGGGAGGTATTCAAATAAACCGAGAAGGAATCTAATTTTTTTTTCCTCTCTCTCTTTCTCTCTAAAAACAGATGCAAGAAATGACTGTGTGAAGTGCGATGAAAGAATAAAAAATAAAAAATAAAAGCTCTGACTCACAGGTCGTAGTGTTGATTCCACTTGGGGTCAAGTGTGTTCCTCACAGTGTCTGTAGAGTGGCATTGCCCCGAGCCGTCCACAACCACCTTGGCAAAGGGATCGGGGAGGCCTGCAGAGAGAGAAGAGAACACAGCGACGCCGTACACTCAGCCACTCTGACCAAGAATAAATATCAGATAACAAACTGTTTGATGACACACACATGACAACGTTTCACAGCAGTGTTCGCTTGCTACGCGGCAGATGGGGGTAAATACAGCTGACACAGATGCTGTGGTGTTTACAGCGCTTGTTTCCAGACATCGTCACAGATTACTCATTATTTACGTCCACAAAATGTTTGTCTTTTGATGTCAAATGAGGTCCTTTTGCAATATGGCCATTCCAAGTTAGATGATCAATAGCAGTTATCAGGAAAATTATAAAACCTTTGCTGGTTGCAACATATGTGTTGGGTGTGTTGCGCAAAGCTGCTCTCTAGTCCCTGTTTTACATTATTAAAAACAAAGTGCAGAAAGACTTTGGCTTCTGATGATTTGTGATGGACATCTGTTTTTATTTCCAACATTTTGTGCACAACATGATTCACCTCTCCTCAAAGCAGAGAGAGAGAGAGAGAGAGAATAATGATAATGCAAATGAACCTCGGTGCAAATAAGTGGATGTGGTTGGAGCACGAACACTAACGGACACAAATGCATCAACAGACAAGTTTTATCTTTAGTTTCAGTGCTGCTCTGCACCAGCTCCCTGACTGAATGTTTGCTCAGCTCCTGAGCGTTGGAATGGCAGGAATGGGCACCACAGAAATCACCTGAGTGAGCAGAAGACCTTTACATGCTCATTCACCATGACAGCCCGACCCAAACACACCAAAACACTCACAGCACCGCAGACACCTACACACGACTTATTAAGTCTTTAGAGGACTAAATGAACCGGCTGTTGGTGGTTGTGGAAAAGTATGCAGTGTATCAGACACAGTATGTCAGGGCTCACGCTCCAGTCCACATTTTTGTGTTTAGAGCACAATGTAGACAACACTCTCCTTCTACCAAGGACATGTGTAATAAACCATCCACATCTGCTGAAATGGCTGTGTAAGTGGATCCTATTGTGTTGTTGACAGCTAACAGCAAAGAGCACCACATTTCTCAGTCTCGAGAGGTCTGTACAGTGAACGCAGCATATATCCACAAAACCAGGAGGGAAAACAGGGTGTGAAAAGAACAGACAGGTTTATCATAAACAGCTGTGATTGGCAGGTACTTACGGAAGAAGTCCTTCTTCACCAGGTTTTTGGCACAGAGGACTGAAAAAAAGTAAGAGTCAAGGGTTAATTTAACATAAACACTGAATTCACAAATAGTAAAATCAGAGTTAGGAGGTTAACAATCCTGCTGACGACCAGCACGGCCGTCTGAAACGGCTCATTTACTTACTTTTAAGTTTTATGTTTTTACTTCAGACGCATATGTTAGAAAAGTGGCAGGAATGTGCATGGGTGGGCAAGCAGGAAATGATTTGTCTAGTTCAGGATTGAAGTAAGAAAACACTGCAGAGAACAACTGCATCACAGGTCTGAGTCACACACAGACTAACTTTGGTATAGACTACACAAACCATCGCTTGCCTACAATTAGATTGCATTTCTATAGCACAGAATGCCAACAGTGTACGCCAAGACACCTTGTCAGCAACAGCAGAGGAAGCAAATCCAAAGCTGCACGTTAAAAACTGAAGCTTTAGAGCAATTAAGACCTGTATTAGTTGTATCATTAGATTACGAAAACATGTCACTGTGTATTCGTCGATACAACGTTCAGCCTCTCAGCTTAGAGGAGGTGATGTTTTGTCTCTCGCTCTCCTTCACAAAGCAGCCTGCCTGCAGCAGAGAGGCTTGATCTTGTTGATCTACTCCAGGAGCCATGGAGGCGGTTGCTGAGGTGATGAGGCAGAGCCATTTACACCCTCCCTGCTGTATGTGTGTGGATGGAAGTTCAGTAACCACCTGGGCGTCTGGAGTTACAGCCAGTGAGTCAGGCACATGGAAATACAGTTTCGGCTTAGCTTGTTTCTGTGATAGGGTTTGCTGAGGAACAGACACTAATTGGTCTGAATACTGATCTGGTATTGGGCTGGATAAGGATGAGACAAGATTAATATATTTGTAAAAATATATACTGATAAAAACCCACAGCAGTGAGAGAGCAGCTCATATTTTTCACAGCAGTCATCTTAAAGAAACTGTGCTAAAAATAAAAAGCTTCACCGCTTCAAAGACATTGATGTGATACGGTTGAAAGTCTCACTCCAATCAAAAGTGTGTTTCGCTCATTATCACTTCACTCGGATGTTTGAGTTTCACTCTGCGGAGCGATGTATGTGCAGAGTTTGATGCTACAAGGCTGATCTCACGTTGAGCTGCCGAAGAGGGAGAAAGTCTGGGCTTACTTTAAACCCGACGGTTAAGACGTGTACGTACTGTAGCAGCATGACTTTTTGACATTACACAAGTTTGGGAAACCAGTGGTGATCCGACTTGACAAAGTGTGGAGTGGAAACTCGAAACCTCCTGTGCACATACGTTGAGAATCGACTGGAGAGAATCAGGAGTCATCTCGAGTTAGTTTAAGATTTTCAGTGCGAGAGAAGCCAGAAATCCAAACATGTACGGACTGGATATCACCTTACAGTATTCTTTTTATTTTTTTACTTGTTTTATTTCTGCATTACTTCATTATTGGAAAATTATAATATTTATTATCAAATTTAATCAAATTAAGTTTTTTTTTTTTCCTATTCTTACTTTTAAATTAGATCTCAATCTCAATGTGACTTCCTGATTAAATTTAAGTTTAAATGTTTGTGTCTTTTAACTGTTAAAAAGGAAAATTAAACGCTACTAGAGCTGCAACCATCAAAATTAATCTGTAACTTTTTAGTTGCTTTAGTTATTTTTAAGCAGAAACATTTGCTGGTTCAAGCTTCTACAATTCGAGGATTTTATACTCACACATCACATGACAGTGGACTTAATATTGCATATGTGGGGAATTATATTGTGTATTTTTCATTATTGGCATCGTTATTGACCATCTGGCATTTTATGGACCAAACAAAAAGATGAATTGCTAAAAATACACAGCAGATTAATCAATAGTGAAAAATAATAGTTTTTTGGAGCACTAAAGAATATATTTTGGAACTAGAATGACA
This sequence comes from Seriola lalandi dorsalis, assembly GCF_002814215.2. Lineage (NCBI taxonomy): Eukaryota > Metazoa > Chordata > Actinopteri > Carangiformes > Carangidae > Seriola > Seriola lalandi. The sequence continues at coordinate 63,554 of NW_019525478.1, forward strand.
CACCACTGTTGCACTGTTTAAGAAAAGCCATTAATTTACCCTAAATTGTTCCCATCCATCCACAATGTTGACATACGGTCCTAGTTTTGTTGTAATGTAATAGCCGACTGGTCTAAAGATGTCAGCTGCAATATGAAAGGCGCCATGCTGCCATATGTCACGACCAGCTCCAGGGCTGGATTTGCAGGTGAAAAAATAAGCCAATTAATCAATTAATAGAAAAACAACTGGAAAATACTCTCAAAATATTCTCGTGGTTTCAGCTTCTGTTGCTTTTCTTTTCTTGTGTGGGAGCAAACTGAATCTCCTTGGACTTTGGGCTGATGTTTGGACCAAGTCAAAGATGTAAAGATGTCACTTTGGACTTTTTCCACCATTTTCTGATGTTTTATATATCCGATTAGAAGATTAATCAATGATTAAAACAATGATCAGTCGCAGTCCTAGCTGGTTTTTTATGTGCCTTTTCTCTGGCTTGGTGCACTCCCCTCGTGTGCAGGTGAGAGTGCTCAGACTTTACTTTGCTAACACAAATAGACAAAGGCACACCCACAGTGGCAGACTGCAGCTTAAGCCATTCAATATGCAGCCGTTGCCTATTCATCTTACCCACCCCCCATCCCATGCCACACATACTCAGACACACAACCACACCATTTCAAATATCACCCTGAATCACTTTAGGCCTGAGCCGGAGCAGTTTTTGCCCGCAAGGAAACGGGAGGAGGACGAAACTTCTAAAGAGACGTGTCGACAAAATTAAATACGCAAATCACCAGCTTCACACACCAACATGTACTTATGCGTGGTGTTTACAGCTGCACAAGGGACACACACACACACACACACACACACATGCAGGGTTGAGGGTTTAATGACGAAAGCCCCATTAAGAGACAGAGAGGAGTGAAAACAGACGACTAAACTAGATGCATACCCTCCTGGGTGGGGGTGGTGGTGGGGGTGCAGAACATGCTCGACAGATGAGGAAGAATTTCTTTCCGCAAACATCCCTGGGAATGTGTTACGTTCCAGTGAAACCCACCTCATTTCTAAAACATCTGGAATGCATCGCTTTTGGTCGCACTCTTCTTGAACACTCAGCCGAGCATGTGCACGCACACACGCACAGGCCCCCTGAGACACCTTGCTCTCCACTCCAACTATTAACATCACTGAGGAATAAGTGTGTGTGTGTGTGTGTGTGTGTGTGTGTGTGTGTGTGTGTGTGTGTGTTTGGGCACACTTGGAGGCTTTGAGGGAGGTGGACAAGGTAACAGGTGACAGTTTTCTGTGTGTTTCCACAATGTTTCTGCCCAAACGTCATAGACAACATGAGTATAATATATATAAAAAAAAGAGCTTAACAGTGATTTGATGGTGTTTCCAGAGGTGGGGGGGGGGGCATCAAGCACTCTGTTCCCTAAGTCCAGAAGTCACAATGCAATTAATCTACATGAGGTAGAAGAGAAAGAATCATGAACAACTGGGAAATTTTTACTTCTATAAAAGGTAAGGCTGTGGCAACAACACCTACATTCGTAGTCCAGACAGGAACGAGGAAACGACAAAGACAAAATGAGACCGGCTGCAGGGTAATGCACGGCATGACATGGCTCTCACTCACACACACACACACACACACACACACACACACACACACACACACACACACACAAGTCACCTCAGCTTAAACCAAGCTAAGTGTCGGGAAACCTGCAGACCCTCCTGTGCATAAGCAGTCCTCAGCTAGCCACACAGCAGGAAGGCAACACTACAATTATACCTATAAAGGCTCCTTATGAAAACATATAAGGGGGGCTGACGTACGGCCGAAAACAGAACGTGTACAGAAAACCACTGGAATGGTAGACACGGGGAAACAATGCAGGAGGGAGGCCAATTAAGAGAGTCTGAGGCTACAGAGGAGAGGAGCGTGAAGACGGCAATCAGGGCGCAGCTGAATCCAACCATCAGAAAACAGTTGTCATTACACACTGAAGAAACAGTCATTAAAAAAAAAAAAAAAAAAAAAAAAATGTAATGATGATGTACATGGACTTACATTGAGCTGTGTTTTACAGATGTGCATAATGGGCAGTTTCCACTCTAAAAACCTGGCATTACACTCTGACGCCGACAGTGTCATTTGTTACGCAAATAGTTGTGCAATAGATTTTTTTATTTTTTTTAATTTTTTTTTAAAAAGGTGAGGAGCGAGGAGATAGTGACACTAAAGCTCAGCAAAAACAGGAAGCACCATAGAAGTTTGTTAAACGGTGGGCTTAGGATAAAAATTGAAGCTTCCACCTCGACCGTGCAAGGTGCAAGTCATTCCTTATTAACAGTCGTCATGGCAACACGATAGGAGCCAGAAGAAGTTTCCTCTGACAATTTCTAACCCCCCCCCCAAAAAAAGTACAAAACAAAATGCAAATGAAAGCACGGTTCATCTGCTGTTGTTATGTTGTTCTTAATATTATGAATTGGTTCACGGAGATAAACGGTTGGCGGCTCCAATTATACAGTCTGGTGCCGCTAAACGCTCTCAGAAGAAGAGAGCGCAATGAAACGATGCAATTAAAGCAGTCAAACCACAAATGATGGATGACATGAAGGAAACGTGACAATTATGTTTGTCTCATCGCTCCACAAGGATCTGATGAAGTCACATGCTTCACGTACGTCGTGATTTATCTTTTATTTTATTTTTTTTGTTTTTGGTGACCATATCTACGTGCGACACGGCCGCCCTTACCTCAAACAAAAAGACATGTCAAAGTACAGCAGAATTGATCAGTAAAGTCCGTCTCTGTGACAATGTTTTGGTTACGGTCTACTTAGCTTAGCCGCGCCTGCACAATGTGGTGAGTTCAGTGAACAAAGAACTACTTATGGAGTTAGCGCAACAGTTAGCGTTGGCTGCACATTCGAAACTCACAGTCATCTGACGCAACAGGCTTCTTTCACTGCTTAAATTTGTTTTACTCAATCCCTCTGTAAATATCTAGTGCGACCCAAGCCAAAGAACACAACGTTTCATTTCTGTAGGAGCCCGTCTATTCTCCTTTTACTCCTAAGCTTCCACTTACAGGAGAAAAAGTGAAACTACCCAGTCTTCACATCCAAAAAAAGAAGGGGGGGGGGGGTCAGAAACTGGCCTGAGCCGACTACTTCCTTTAGTTAAGCTAAGGTAGAGTGATTGATGCTGCTCCGACGTGAAGAGGGTGGGGCTGGGTTTGTGGGACCCTTGGTTAGAGCTGCCATGTCACCCCTCTGTGGCAGGATTCGGTTTAATTCATGTTTGATGATCTTTTCTAAAGGATTTCTGCTCTGACAGTCACTTCCCACTCTTTGTACGCCGTCATCTGAATTTCTAACACGCACTCCCCCTCCCCCACCCCCCTGAGCATTTAAAGTCTCTCTAATGATGTTGTTTTAATTTTAAACTGTGATGTGCTGAATTTATTCTGAAAAGAAATCAAATAAATAAACAAAAACAAAAGGAGTAGCGTGTTGGGGGGGGGGTCTGAATGTAGGGCAGGCAGGCAAGGGAGTGCGGGGAGAGAGACAATGAACAGAGAAGCTTAATATTTTAATCCAATGATTCAAAAATTAAATGTATGTCTTTTTTAATATACTCAGGGATCTATCATTAGTAGCTAAATGGCCCAACACACACAACAGGCCATTATATGCTGTTGCCTCTTTACCCGCCTGCTCAAAGAAATCCCCCAAAATTGATGCCGTTATGGGAAATGGAGTCCTGATGACAGAAGCCTTTCCCAAGAAAAGGAAGTGGGCGAGCTTGCACCTACAGGGCAGTGTCGTAAATCTGTTGTTTTATTGGTCACCCCGGACTGGCTTTCTCATGCTCTCACACACACACACACACACACACACACACACACACACACACACACACACACACAAATGTAATTATGTGCTCCCTCTCTTTCTCCTTGTACATAAAGATGGAGGAGAGACACATACGTCAGCAAACACACACACACACACACACACACACCGAGTCAACCCTCACAATGTGATGTGAGACATACACACGACCCCGAGATTTAAAATAAAAAAAAATGATGGGAAAACTGGAAACATTAAAAAGCTCGTTTCAGATGCCAGCTACAATCACATCATTATTGTTCCATGGCTGCACTGTACACAGAGTTTTTTTTTAAGGGAGTGGCAATATTCAGTAAAAAAAAACAAAAACTGGAATGAGTTGCCAGTGTTAATAAAGGGTGAGGGGTGAGACCAATTCAGAGCTGAATCAGAACTGAAAAACAGGAAGAAGAAGAGTGAAAAGAACTACACAGAATTAATGTCCTCATTCCTCAAAGGTGTGTTGGTGGGTGGATATTATACTGTCCCCAAAATAAAACCTCTCCCCGAGCCTGTAAACATTTCTGAAAGAGAAAGACAGTTACAGGGGAGCAAAAACATATTATAGCACAATATTTCACGAAAGAAAAAATGTGAAGAATGGGACAATGTACATCATAAACTCAAAAATGGACTGCTATATCATCCAAATCTTACGGATGTTTGGCAGTTATGTTCTTGTCCTTGGTGGGAAATATAAAAGCTGCTTCTCTGAACATGTTTTATTGGGGTGTTGGCCTGGACAGCTGAAGGTGTTTGGGAAAGAAACTCCAGCGCGTTTTCCTCAATATCTGAACAATGAGATTCTTATCTAGAACAATTAATAACTTTCATTATTGAATAATCTGCCACTTAAGTTTCTCGATTAATTGATAAATCGCTTTGTCAATAAAATGTCAGACAACATTGAAAAATACCCTTTATGATTCATCAGAGTCTAAGATCATGTTTCCATCATATACGTGTTAGAATAAAAAGGTAAAACCAGAGAGATATCTCGAAGTGATTACTCGACTATCAAAATACAGTTGCCGATTAATATTCTGCCAATCGACTAATCGATGAAGTTTTCATTTTAGATTTGCTTGATGTATATTGTTATTTGAGTCATTCGTTATTTGCATTTGTACACAGTTTAAGCGTTAGAAGATTATATTTTCAGGCAGATCTTGTGTCATATCACGAGCGTTTAAAACAGCCAAGTCTGCATCACATATAGGACTGAACCATGAGACGAGGGTCTTGTTACCACTCAACGCATTCTAACTTTCACAAGACACACAAGACACTCACTCCGGAAAAGCATCACATAACCCCTGTGCATCTCGGCCCATCTAAAATCCTCCGTTGTCATAGCGACGGCAAGTATCGAGGCAAAGCTGAGAGAAGGGTTTCTCTGTGTCGCCTGTGTTTCTCATTCCGGTCGCACCGCCTCACACAGCCAGGGACTGCAGCGCTGACTGATGGGGCTGAGGGAGGGGTGATGCTGGGGGGGGGTTAGAGACACCCCCGCAGAGAGACAGACAGGATGAGCGCCACCGAGAGATTCACAGCAGGAGACGGGTGCAGCCGTTTAAAAATGACAATCAACGAGAAAAAGTGTATCGGAGGCCTTTTTTTTTTGTTTGTTTTTTTCTCCACTGCAGCAAATCACTTACACCAGAACGGACAAGTCAGCGCACAGTTTTTCACCGCCAGCTGGTTTTGTAGGAGGCCGTCCATACAACACAACATCAGTCAAACACACAGGCGCCTGAGCGCGTTCGCTGTGAGTAATAAGTTTAACAGCTCCATTCGAACGATGGCTTCACCGAGGCCCACCTCTCCATCACGGGCTCATCCACACGACACTTTTGAGCAGGAACAGGGATCATATACAATTCCCTCCATCTGATAAATGAGCAAAACCTTTTAGGCTGTAAGGAATTTGAGGGTGTGATTGCATCAAAGCATCGTTTCAAAAGTAAAAAATATATATAGCATCACCTAACAACCACCTACAGCCTCACACATTACCACAGGAAGGAACAAATACCTGGCAAATTTGTCAGTGACTAAGTGGAAATATAACCTGGTGGCTCACATAAGGAGCAGGGGTGTTGTGCGTATGCTCTCGGTAGCTGCCCGGCTGACTGCAGCTTATTAGTCACATAATGGCTTTCCACATTACAGCCCAAACAGGGCTGCCTCCCCGAGGACAGCAGAGAGGGCTAAGCAAACACCACATACAACTGATTATGAGCTCAGATTTGCTTAGCTCGCTCCTTTTTTTTGCCGGGGCCTGTCTGTCCCTTCATAAACTAATTCCTCCGCGTGGCAACAGCAGCTCTGTGCGGGCAGAGACCGAGACCTTGGGGTGAAGTTAAAGTTCCACCTGTGGGGAGAGGATGGGCCGAGTTTCTCACAGGCTGGGACACAAAGAGCCCCACTGTGCAGGCGAATCAATGAAGTTCACCAGACTCAAGCCAAACACCTGGGGAGGGGTAGGTCACGTGACGTCTAGTGGAGGGGAGAGGAGGGGAGGGGGGGGAGGGTGTCACCATGGCAGCAATCGCCGGTCGAGAGAAAAGATGAAAAACCGGGAATCTACTTTCGTCTGTCGTCAACCGATATATTTTAACAAGTCACACACCAACACAAAGAAGCATGGGAAAAGAAAAGAGCAGTGTGGGGAAAAGAGGGTTCACACTGCCTCGAGTCTGATGCTCTGCGGTTAACCATCACACTGGAGTCTATGAGGTGGAGGAAATGGGGGTGTGGGAACAGAGACGACCGCCCGGTCATATTGCACCATTCCCATCCCTGTCCTCAGTCAGAACCGTGTGGAAACACAGCCTAATAAGAGGAAGAGGGAGAGAGGAGGCATTTCAAAATATCAGCCGTTCTCTTGGTTGCATGGAATCCCAGCCGTCTGAGAACCTAAACAAATCTCTTCAGGCCTACTAGCTCAGGTTGACCCCAATCTGAACCTCGCTTCCTGTCCACCTGGTTCCTCCAGTCCAGTGCACTGACCCAACCCCGCCAGACAGTCTGACACATCTTCAGGGAACAGTACTCCCCCACCTCCTCCCACAACTCTCCCAGCCCCCAACCTTTCCTCTGCCTGTCTGCCTGTTTGTCTGTCTGCCCTGTTTTGACTCCAGGCCCAGGACCGTGTACTCTCATGCGCAGCATTGTTCTTCCATAAACAAAAGGCTTCCTTTTCCCCTCTCCACTCCTCCCCAACCTCTGTGGGACTTAAAAACCTAAAGGGAGGGACAAAAACAGAGATGAAGAAGTCTGAGTTATAACTGACAAGTGCTGATGGGTTGTGCCGGTGAACCTGTTCTTTCGCCGTCTCTTGCTAATCTCTCCTAATCAATCTCCTCTGACAGTACGTTGGGTAATGTTTGGTCTTGAACGCTGCCTCTGTAAGCCGCCGTCACTGAGGCTGCAGTGGAGGGCGGCTGATATTAGCTGGGTGCTGAAGCTTCTACGCATGGCAACCTCACAGACATGGAGCCATTCAGTCTAACACAGGAAGGAAATAAGGCGCAGTTCATTGGGAATAAGTCCAAGTTCATTTTGAACTGAACCAACTCAGCAACTGACCAGTAGTCCTTTTTAGTTCCTGATGAACTAACCTTAGGGACTAAAAGTCCCTCTACAAGTTCCTGTTTGAATTTCCACAACATCGGAAGAACCACGAAAACTAGACGACGGATGAAAACACTGTTTGAAACGCAAATGTTGTTGTATCTATTGGAGAATACGTTTAATTTTTTATTTTTTTTGTTGTTAATTAAAAATAAAAGACAAATGCAGACGTGGAAAAACTGGTCAGTTATTTAATTCTGCTTTGGTGCGTAACTGTGATGAGACTTTTAGCAATCTCTTAGCAATTATCTTTTTTCATTCAGTTCATACGACAACTTTCCAACTACAAAAGACAAAAATTAATTTTGGCCCCTCGTCAAGGAAGAGCACCTGTTTTGTGGCTGATGTACGTGAACTGTATTTGCTGCACAGTCTGTTCTTGACCAATCAGCGACCGGCAGCCCTTTCCTTGAAGCTTTCCTCATAATTTCCTAGAAATTATTTGGTATTTAAGTTGTGAATTACTAAGTTATTTCCAAGAAAGTTGCAACAGTTCTTAAATACCTGCTTGTTATTCTCAGGTTTTTGAGGAAAAAAAAAAAAAAAAAGTTGTTGGAAATGATGTGGTAGGTGAATGAAAAACAGACATCACCATCCATCAACGTTTCCTAGAAGGTCTTCTTAATTTACTGGTGAATATCAGCTAGCTTTCCAGGAAGTCTGATGGAAAATATGGGAACTGGTCATCTTAACAACCACGGGTTTAGTTCCTGAGTATCTCAAAAAAGGTTTTTGCCCTCAAATAACAAGAGTGACCGACTGCCATCGTCGGGATCTCGCACTCAACAAAACTTCCAACTGATTAAATATTTGCTTCCACATTCGGACACATGTAAGATGTAATGTAAGCGAGTGTGTCTGCAGCAGCAGCGGCGGCAACAACAAAAAAAACAAAAAACAAAAACCTCATTGTCGTTCAAGAGCTGATACCAGACAAGCTCTAAAATAAGCCCCGCTTTACGGTTCGGTCCAGTGCCACAGAGTCAACCACAGCACCCATTCACCGAGTGCATTCTGCGCTGCCCTGCTCATGACAAAAGTGGGTTACTTTTTAAAGACCTGGCTACACCACTTAACTTTAGCTCTTAACTGGAGTCAGGCAGAATAGAGTGAGGAAGCAGGGTAGAATTTCAGGAACTGGGTCCAACTCTTCATGGGGTGCAGGCTAACTGTGGAAATGTGGTTAAAGCAAACTGACTTGTAGGCACTGGGAAATATCTCAGCTCTGGCAGATTTTTTAAATCATAGCAAATCCACTTATGTAATATGTAAATCTGATAAGACTTCTTCTGGTCACATATTACAGATATTAGAGTCGTTGGTAGCAAAGTGATCATGGAACTACTAAGTGCCAGGAAAATCTTCTAATGCCTCTAAACAGACCTGCAATTTCCAAGATTTAGAAAATTAGAAAGGAAAAAGAGTAACAAAATCTCCCCCTGCATCAATTTATACTGAGAGGAAAACAGAAAGGAACACTTCACAAAAAATAAAAAATAAAAAGAAATAGGGGAAAAAGGTCTTGATCCCCTCCTCCGAAGTTTCGAAAAATTACAGAGGCATTCAAAGACATGCTCCATCTCCATTTCACACGTGCCCCGAGCGAGGAGGGGAAAGAACAATCCTGTCAACAATTGAGGAGTGGAGAGGAAACCAGCAGTGAAATGTATTAAGAAACTCATAGTCCCTGTGACGTGCATTAAACACCACAAAGCAAACACAGAACATTTAGATTCCCAGGACTCCTGTTACACACTTGAGGAAAAGGATGTCTGGGGACATCTGTTGCACCAAATCACTGTGACCAGACACGTAAAAAAAGAAGAAAAAAAAGAAAAGAGGAATTAGAGGAAAGAAAAGACACAAGACATAATAAATCCCCCATAGCTTCTCTTCATAAAAAGGATAAAAGGCCATGACTAAGAGAGGCCATATATCATTATACATCACGCTCAGCTCCTGCTGGAAAAGTGATGAGCGATCTGGTGAAACTGGTGGAGACACTCAGAGGAAGCAGAGACCTGTTCTGCCAGGTGGTATTATATCTAAATGATGTGCTGCGGTTAGAAAAATGATGCAGCATTAAAGCCCAGCGACTGGTAGACATTGTTAATGTTTGGGCAAACAGCCAAGATAAAGAAATGGGCAGGAAGTTGAGTTTTGTTTTGAACTTATTTTAGGAGCTGCGATGCGTAACGCAGGCGGGTGTAACCAGCACAGCTCCCCCCCCCCCTTTCTTTAAAACGATTAAGAATGAATGCTGCTGCCAGGTGAAGGACGACTGTAACTACATGGACAATGAATGTAAGTAATTGTGTGTGTGTGTGTGTGTGTGTGTGTGTGTGTGTGTGTGACGCATCTGTGCCAACAAAAAGTGAATGGACGGGCCGGTCATGATTGAGGACAAACTTTTTTAGAGCTGCACAATGAGTCAATGAATCCATGATTTAATTGGCAGAAAATTAATTGGTGATTACTTTGATAATAGATTAAGCATTTTGAGTCTATGAGATATGTAAATAAATAAATACACTTTCTGATTCCAGCTTCTCGAATGTGAATATTTTCTGTTTTCCTTTTACGACAGTAAACTGAAGATGTTTTAGTTTTGGACTGTTGATCAGAAATGACAAGCGTTTGAAAACGTCACTTTCAGCACTGGGAAAATGTCATTTTATAGACCAATCGAATAATCAAGAAAATAATGTACAAATTATATTGATAATGAAAATAATTGTTAGTCGCATCAGCCTTAAATCAGATGCAAAGTGAGTGGCAACAATTAGTCGATCAATCATTTAGTCGTTTAATCAGCAACTACTTCAATCAAATAATTGTTTTAGTTTCTTTGTGAAACTGAACTGAATATCTTTGAATTTCACACTGTTGGTCAGACAAACGATGTCGCCGTGGTCTGTGGTAAACTGTAACAGGTGGTTTTCATTACCTTCTGTTATTCTATAGACAAAACAATTAATCGATTAGATGAAAATCAGCAGTTTGCTAATTAAAACAGCCATCAGTTGGAGCCCGAGACGCAAACGTAACAGCCTTTCAAGCCAAGAAAAACCACATGAAACAAGTGAAACGTCAACACCAAAGTAAACTGACGACCTGTGGGAAACACTGATGTTGACCCAAGATTGTGTTCCAGCTAAACCAGTGTTTGAACGAGGACAAAAGGTGTAGATTAGAGATGTACAACTCAAGTCAAGGTCTTATCTTCTTTTTGCAAAAACCTGTTTGACTACATGGGGAAACTCACCACACACACAACCACACGTGAGAGGAAAGAGGCTGGCAACCTTCTTAGTGTAAGAACATTTCATCCATCTCACGTCACCTTTTCCCTCCGTGATACAGTCCACTGTAATTGCATAATAGAGGAGTCCACCCCGACTATTTTCAGCTCCAAATAGTGGGAAACCATGCCACAATGGCAATTTTTAGTGGCATTCTTGTTACCCCTGCATAGTACATCACTCTCTCTTTCCACTCCGTGTGATACAATGTGCCTAACAGAGAGTCATCCAGGCGAGTAAAGTCTTCCACAGTACCATCACTGCTGCCGCTAAGTGAGAAGTCAAAACAGTGAGCAGAGCAGAGCAGAGCACAGCTCACGCTTCTGCAAGCTTGCACTGCTGTTGGCCAGGACCCGAGCTGTTGTGAGTGGCTGCACGGCTCCCCTAGCTTCTTGGCTCCTTTGCCCCCCCCCCCCCCTTCCTCATCTGATGTAATGGAGGAGAGTAGAGGAGAGGCCTGGAGACCGAAGCTGCAGTGGTGGAGAGAGTGTGGATGGTACCAACCTGTTTAGCAGACGTTGAGGACCACCACACTGCTGCGTTAATTGCCAGAAATACTGCTTTGCTTCTCCACTTTGGTCCCCCCCCCAAAAAAAAAAAAAAAAAAAATCCTGGGGAGGTTGAGTTTCTAAGAATGATTTCTCAGCTTCATCTGGGAGCAGGATTACATCATTACCACCCGGCCATATTTTTCCTTCTCTACCATCTACTTTGCCAATGAATGTGTTGGACAGAGGCCCCTCAGCCGCTTTTAACAATCAGGACAGTAATCATGTCGTAATCGTAGATGAAAGCACTGCGCAACCACCTACTAAAGCCCTGCCTCATTTCTTCGTGACGTAAGGTGTTCACCACTCAGTAATTATCTATATGAACTAGTCTTCTCACTGAGAAAACAACGGTGGTCTCTTGATCTAAAGCCACGGACCAGACGCCGCCCGTGTGCAGGTGCGCGCCGTAAACAACTTTTACTATGTGCTACAAGTCGTGTTTAAATTAGATGACACGTGTCTACGGGACATGTGTTGTCATGTCTGAGCCAAATTTAGCCACGCTTCAATGAAATCACCTCTCACAGTCTGGTTTGTCAAATATGAAGCCGTGTTTTTAAAAAAGACGTCAAATATGAAATCACAGTCCTTAAAGATGAGCTACGAGTTTCAAATTGAGAAGAAGAAAAAAAAAATAAAAAATAAAAATGTGTTGATGTGCGGAGAATGTTACATGTGACTATCACAAGCCTGGGCTCAGTTTATTAATTTATCCAAACAACAATTTCATTCATTCATGGGAAACCAAGGTGGAAGTAACTTCTGGCTCGTCTTACAACAAGTCATCAACTTGAAAAGACTCTTTCAGCCTCAAGCTCTGGACGTGAATTCGTACATCAACTGCTTAGCCTGTAATAATAAGGTTTGCGAGAGTAAATATTAGGCTACATCTCTGAACATTCCCAACATGAGTGACTACAGTTTCTGTAACATCTGCCTGAGAGCTGAATCATCAGGCATTCGGCACTCCCAGTCTTGGTTTTTCAAGGTTAGTTTCAGTATGAATTTCCCGTGAAACAAACCACAAACTCTTATCACACAGGTAGATCTCAAGAGTCATCACACATAGACAATGAGTAGCGAGAACCTCGCAGTCTCTGTACATAATTTAGGATTTTTAAAAATCTAAAGCAAGAGAGTAAAGGAGCAAAAAAAAAACCTCATTGTTTAAATATCACATTTGGTTCTCTATGTATACGCAGTATTTTTTTTTTTTACTGCACAGGAATTCTGTGGTGTATTTGTACAACTTCAGCAGAGATGCCATTTGAAATGTGATCCGGTGTGAATATAAACATCTCTCTTCTGATCCCGTCTCCTCAGAGGACTGAAGGGGCTCAAACGTCAGGCCGAGGCACGGACAGACGCCTCCAGTCAGCTGCTGGCGTCTTGCGGCTTTTGCACCAAACACCCCCCCCCTACACCCTCTAGCCAGTAACGCTGGAGATTTGAGAGACCCCCATCTGCTTGAGGTTAGTCAGAGTTAATCGTATCAACCCGTGTCCATCCAGGTTTAAAGCAGAGCCGGCACGTTGAAGAATTAATCTCAGGTTACCCTCCTTCATCAGAAAGCTGGGCAGGAACCCTCTGGCCACCCTGCCTCCACCACCCTTTCTAGGGGGAAAGTGAAAGCACCCTTTGCATGTGTGGATATTTGTAAGAGCTAATGAGACTTTGCGCAAACTTGCTGAGTGATCTCACCTGGGCACACTGCAGAGAGATGATAATAATCACAGACATCCCTACAAACAAATGAAGGAGCGAAAAAAGGCTTAACGCCACAGCTTAAATCACAACCACAAGGCCTTCACCTTCCACGGAGGAGTTGAACATTGACCAGTGCAATGATTAGAGAAAAATGGCTCTGTTGTACTGGCACGCCATTGTGAGCTGGGCACGGGTGTGATGGCGGACCACCACACTTTTCTCTCTTGACAGCACGAAAGCCGCAGATGCTGTGAGACAAGTAATGAATTTGATGTGGTGAGGCTTTACTAGAGGAGCTGATGTATTGAATTCATCACCATTTCAGTATGAATTTCCACAATAAACACATCGCAAAGGGGCTGCTCCATCCTCCGTTGCATTCATTTCAGGAACTAGAAGCTCTTGCAATCGAGGAATCTATGCCTATAAAGCAAGGCCGTTCTCTACTATTGATATGTGACTGAAGCTGCGGTAAAAAAAAAAGCTTTGATCAGAACAGCCTCCAATCATGAGGCCGATATCTCGTGCTTGCCCTTTGTCATGCTTTGTAAAAGCTGAAACAAAAAAGTTAATTTCACCAGTGTAATATTTAAAAAAGAACGATACAAACAACAAAACAGCAGCAAATAAAAAAAAATACAAATACATAAATATAAACATTAAAAACAGCCACATGAAGGACAAAAGCAATCAATGAAAATGTCTACTCCTCTTCGGTATAGGCTGCAGAAAACTAAGGGCATCTAAAGTTAAACAGGGTTCTAGACCGACATTGGATATGCATGCGGCCGCCCCTGATAAAATAAAAAAAACACCCTCAAGTGCAGTCCCTAACTTCAAAGGGAGCACTAGTTTGGGAAATAGGCAAGAAATCGAGGGGCGAGGGCAGTGGAGGAGACAGCATGGAGAACAGCCAGGCGGGAATGATAGGAGAAGAGCCTGCGGACAATAAAATCAGTTTAGTTCTCGCTGGAGCTCCCCTCCCTCACACTCGCCACTAATCCAATTCTGACCCATTAACCACCACAGCCAGGTTAACAGTGCAGGCCTTTGAAGAAGGTCTTTCCCAAACCACCCAGGAGGATTAGCACTTCTCCAAGGCCAAAGAGACACTCTCGCTCCCTGCACTCTTTCCCCCTGACAGGGCGACGCAGAAGGCACACGACCGGTGCATGCTTACCGAGTGACACAGTCTGTAGATCCTGAACTGAGATGTAAAAAAATAAATAAATAAATGTTTTTAAATCATATGAGTCATCCTGGCTGAGTACACCGCACACACATTTAAATTCTTTATGAACTGTAATTAACCATGACTTCCTGCATATTGACTCCATAAATCAAAGACGTGAAATAAAAAGAGGACGATCTTCCTTCTCTCGACCAGGAGGGTGGAAACCCGCACAATGATCTACCTTGAGAGAAGTACACCTGCATGTGTGAGACACCACACGGGCTCTAGACCAGTGCTACAGGTGCTCTGGTGACAACAAGTTGCCCCGTTGGATTCCCTACTACAATACATAGAACATCCCATATATAAAAAAGGTGGATATTACAGTTGAACCGCCAGTGTTTAGGTTGGTTTGGTTGAGTTTGTATTCAAATTTTAGCTAACCATTTCAACCATTTATCTATTACTTTTAGCTTTTAGCAGAACTAGTTTTCAAGCAGGTGCAACACATAATGTTCAGGTGTTACAGCTGACTCGATATGTAGACGTACCGTATTTTTGAAATCAAAAAGTGAGGAAAAGTCTTTGTATGTACCCGCTGCAGTTCCCTGCAGGAGTACCCCCGAGCTACAAGTAGCCCTGGTTGGGAACCACTGATGTAGGACAGTCAAGTATAAACAGAGAACATGGTTGGTAACTTTCTCTGTCCTTTCGGGCTCCAAATGAAACAGGGTGTGCGGATCCAGGAAAATATTATCTGTTGTTAATGTTACAAAGCGGTCATTCTGAAGTGTTGATGCTCTCCTCAGCAGGAAGAGAACGTCTCCCCAAACCACACATGCCGCCCACTAATCTAACCCATGGCACGCTGTTATAATACAGTGACAGGATAGAGCTGTAAGCCACCCAGCGACACAACCAACACACAAGACGCCTCATGTCCTGCTGAGTAATATGACTGCAATTCTTCACTTTATTGTTACAGGGGAACCTCAAAAGGGGGTTTCTGGACTGTTCTGCTCCCCACCTGTCAGGGGTGACGTTTGGACAAGTGTTTGGGTCTGGGGAGCACTTCCTCTCTACGAAGCTGCCCACTCTCTCTCCCCCTGCTACATCTGGTCTCCTCCGGGCCGTTTGCTGGCGGCGGTTGAGGGTAAAGCAACCGCAGAAGGCTTTGTCCTCATTGAAGAGCAGCTGAACCAACAGGAAAGCCAACCCCAGCCAGTCAATTAATTGATGGAACAATTTAAAATTATGGGAGGCTCTCAGCAGGGGGAAGGAAAACGTCTACAAATGATATGCAATAATTGCTTGTTACGTTCCCTTTTTGATTCCCACACCACATTTTTTTTTTTTTTTCCTGGTCTTTAGCCGCCATTATTTTGTTTTCTTTTACATCTTGTTAAAGCAAAATGTGGAAATGTTTGCTCAAAATGCATGTCCATGATGGGCCAGTAGACTCAACAGTTCACCACATGCAGCTAATCACTGTGTATTTACAATGTATCCTGTCTGAACACCCAGATGAACCCAAATCACTTCCATACAGCCACTCTGTAAAATGGCTCTGACTGAGACCACATGAATGTACAAAGTGCCAGTTCAGACCACATTAAAACTCTCTTGATCATCAGGTCCTGTGCCTCCACAGCCCCATCTGTGCCCAGCTGTGGGGCTTTTCTTCTTCCAACTATCCAACATCCAAAGACCCCCCATCTGTAGACTAAAGTCGGACCGAGCTGCATTGAAAAAAAAAAAAAAAAAAAAGCGAGACCTTAGCCTTTCACTCAAAAGCCACACAGTGGGCCAGTGTGAAACCCCAGGGCTTTGGTCGCATCTTTAAAATAAGTCTGTTTGATTCTCAGGCAGCATCTGTGTCCATTCAACTGTCAGTCGTCTTACAAGGGAGAAGAGCAGGGAAGTTTTCCAACAATTTTATCGCAAATAATACAACTCTCTCTCTATCAGTGGAGTCGGCCGCAGCACTGTCAAATCCTGATCGTTCGCAGTGAAATGAAAAGATGCAAAAGCTACACCTACAGAGAGAGAGAGAGCATCACACAAACAGAGGATCAGAAAGCACGGAGGAAGCTCAGTTAGTAAGGGTGGGAGTGAAATATGCTTTGGACTTGGTCTGAGGGGGAAGAAGCTTACAGTCGGAAAGAACAGGAGTGACTCAGAGAGGAAGAGGTGGGAATGCGAATGGAGAATTCTAGGGAATCCCACTGAGATAGCTCTCTTCGCTAGTCTGCCGCGCGCCAAAGAATTCAGATGAGCAAACCATATGCTTTAACAAGTCATATGTAAACTCGCAGCTAAGACAAAAAAACGGCAATAAACGTCAAGAATCTGAATCAGACCAGAATATCAAACAAACAGCACTTCGTTTATTGCGCTGCTTCACGTCTCTCTGGGCAGAAAATGCATTCAAAAAAAAAAAAAAAAAAAGGCAAAGACGGAGCATCGTTGACTATGCGATGTGTGATTACAGTTTGTGACGAATCGGACGGACGCAATCTCTTTTCTGTCTCAATCGAACTCTGTGACTTTGCGTTCAGCTGCATGTCATCAAATTTACGGCTGCATGGAAAAGTGGTGCAAATTATGCCATGAGCTATGTCTGCATGACAGGATTTAAGAATGATCAGACCGAGCAATGAGCCATGACTTAATGATGTAATTTATGACTCGGTGGATCATGCATGTAATGCCATTATCTGTGTTTGTGTGTCACATAATTTAGGAGTGATCAGCTGTAGGAGTATAATGGAAACCTGTCCCGTGTAGTCAGGGGGCAATTCTCACCCCAAGTGTTAGTTTTAGCAGCTTGCTTGCCATATTTTTCCAGTTTAATAGCTGGCAAACATCTGCAACATCTGGTTCAAATGGACAGGGGGGTTGTCAGCAAGGAGAGACGCCTACAGCACAAACAGCTACAGGCCTGTTTAAATGTAGCAACTCATCATTCACAACCTGCCTGGAAACAAATTCATCGGCAGCTATGTGTCAAAATTCAGCTCGACTACAGATGACAACATGCAACTACAATGTCGCAATGACACTCTCTGGGCCCGTTACTCCCCAAACAGCAATATAATCAACCTAGTATACACAGCTGTGCAGAGCTACACAAAGAAACACGTAATGAGAGTATGTAGTGAAGCCTCTATGTTAAAAGTGAGCACTTGGGCTCGACCGCCAGGCGGCTGCCTTTACTATACAGCTTCCTCTCCGGCTCCGAGCTCTGCTTCGCACTGTTTTCCAAGCTGGACGCACTGAGCTCAGCTACAGGAGCGAGCTGACCATGTGGATGGCATGGCACGATATTACATAATTCTGATTCTGGAAAAAAAAATTTTTTTAAAAACGTACACTGAAAGACATTCAGATTGAATCGTGAACAAGTTGGAAGTTTTTAATGGAGTGATGGATTTCTATTGTTCCCCAACAGGGATTATATTTGGTCTGGGAGGGGTGTGCAGTGTCACTCAGCATCAGGAGGAGAGGTGGTCTGCGAGATCCTGCTCTCGCCATTTTTTCACAGTGAACTCGCATTCTTAGCATTCCACCAGGAGACCACTGCGGTTCATCTCAAAACCGCGGTGACAAACTAATTCACGACCTAATGGACCCGTCTAGATTTCACAATCCAAGTCACGTACAGACAGATTTCGTGGTGACACGTCTCTGAGGGACATCAGCGGACGATAAATAAAGTAAGGTCAGCGGGCTGGAAATTTTACCCAGTGTCAAGAACTACAATGACTTGTTTGCCTGCAACAGGTTCGTGTCTTAATAAAAAAAGGTTATTTCATGGTGAACACAATTCAAACTGTCACAACAATTCAAATGTTACACTGCAAAATGCTCTAAACAAGTCTGAGAAAAAATTTCCTCTGCGAGAACTATTACAGAACAAAAGTAAGCTAAAAGTGCCCGATGTCAAAGGTGTCTACATGCCCTTATCATATATATCATTTTATGAACGATGGATATTTAATCTTTGCTCAAACCCCTTCTCATTATGTGTTGAACTGTGATATACAACACCTGTGTAAAATGTTTGCCGAAGGCTTGCTGTCCTTGGCCACCTTGCATCCGCAGCTCATTAAATCCTTCTCATCGAGATCCCTCCCTCTTGTCTCCACTTATTCCTATCAGAAACTGCACCAGCTTAAATATTTAATTTGGCCCATCCTGATAGAAATAGACGGCCCCCGGAATTTGATTCAGGTCAGATCCTGGACGTACATCAAAGGTGGCAGCTGTCAGGCGCGTCTCCCAGTCAAAACAGTGTGCACTCATGTAAACCTTTTTTTTTTTTTTTTTTTGCTGTTTATGTTGAAAAGGCACAAACCAAACAGCTCAGGGAGAGATGGAGAGGAGGAAGGGGGGGGGGTGGTGTCCAAACAGACCTGCACAACTGTATGTTACTTAACAACAAATTACTCAGGCTGAAAAAGACCCAGCTTCAAGTGTTTCACAGTGGAGAATGTATGAAGCGCTCATTAGTTGAGGCTGAACTAATACTGCATGGATACAACTTAATGGTGACCTGTTTTAACGCCAGTAACAAACAAAGGAGGCAGCTGTCTGTCGGGGGGGGGGGGCAGTTAAGGGACACTGCTCACTGTTCAGTGGCAGTTGCAGACTCTTGTGACCTGTGGAGCTGCCTGTCATCTCAACCGAGGTTTGTTCTGGCATAAAGGCTTGATTATAGCCAACTGGCAGCCTTGTGTTGGCTAGGCTAACGTCAGCTAGCCAACTTTACGTGAGCCCGTCTTCTTGTCAGCAGAGCAGTTTGTTAAGCAGTGTTTGGAAACACTCCTGCGCTGCAAATATTTACATTTAATAGGATAGGTCGGAGAGAAGACGTGTAAAACATAGTCCCTCATATCGGTTTTTTTCTTGAAGCCACAACCAACTCAAATGGCAGGGCAACACAACGCACAGCTACGTTACTCCGGGACCCGTGTTATGGCTGGTGGTGGTGGTTGCTGGCGACAATCACAAGGTTGTGTCTATTTCCAAGAACAGTAATATCCAAATTCAACCTTATCTACTGGTCTACCGGGCCAGTTTCCCCACTGTTAGCTAATACTCTGGGGGGGAAAAAAAAACACATATTTTAAATACAATATAGCTGTTCTCAAAATCGTAAAAAAAAAAAAATCACAGGAAAAAGGAACCGGCGGCAAGCCAACTCCATGGCCCATGGGAACTGTTCCCATCCAACAAATACACCGAGCCTTCCTAGCTAGTGTGTGGGGGAATATACTTGGGGATTTAAAAGCGTTGCTAGCTACCTGTTAGTCGCAGCTTCACCGGGCCATTCCGCCGAACTCCTTGGTTAGACATCTCCTCTTGGTTCCGGACTTCACTGCACGGAATAAAAAATGTGTCGCTAAATGTGAAATATAACAAGGTTTATCAACCACTCCGCCAGTTTTAGACAATAATGGAGTCAAGGCATTGTGGCCCGGATGTGGACTGAACTGCCATAGCGATCGCTCACAAATGCGAAGAAAAAAAAAAAAAAAAAGACTTGTCCCCGGTGAAACGTCTGAACGAGCTGCGGCGCTTGTAACGCGGCGTTTATCTTCACATCTTCGGAAGGAGCCTCTGCCTCGGACTGAGTCCTCCTCTCCGCTCGGCGAGAGTTGAACTGTGGAGCCCTCCAGTTTTAGATCCCACCTCAGGAGGCTGCTGGTAGGAGCTGACCAGTGACGACAGCACACATTGGGGGGAGTGAAACATTTCTCCAACATGTGGCACCTAACTGTAATTCACACACACACGCGCACACACACACACACACACACACACACACACACACACACAGGTCCCAGTGTTGTCCTCGGTGATGTGTCCTGATCCTCGGGTTTTTACTTTGATGGGATAAATAAGTACAGCTCCCCGAGTCTATGGTAATTTATGACTTTTTACAGGGGGGTAGCTGCAATCAATAGATCTGTAGGCTCCCTTCCACCATCATATTTACTTCATTTATGAGGAAGAGGAGGGTTAAGGAAGAGGATCGCGCATGTGACTTTTTCTTTTTTTTTTTTTAAAACAGTCAATTCAGAGTTTAAAGTCACGATTCAGAGAAAAAAAGTCAGAATTCAGAGAAAAAAAGTCAGAATTCAGGGTTTAAAGTCAGAATTCAGAGAAAGAAAGTCACAATTCAGAGAAAAAAAAGTCAGAATTCAGGGTTTAAAGTCACGATTTAGAGAAAAAAAGTCAGAATTCAGGGTTTAAAGTCAGAATTCACAGTTTAAAGTCACGATTCAGAGAAAGAAAGTCAGAATTCAGAGAAAAAAGTCAGAATTCAGGGTTTAAAGTCACGATGCAGAGAAAAAAAAGTCAGAATTCAGGGTTTAAAGTCAAGATTCAGAGAAAAAAAGTCAGAATTCAGGGTTTAAAGTCAAGATTCAGAGAAAGAAAGTCACAATTCAGAGAAAAAAGTCAGAATTTGGAGGAAAAAAAAGTCAAAATTCAGAGATTAAAGTCAGAATTAAAAAAATATATCATAAAAATAGTGTACTCTTGATTATTTCCTTATAAATAAAATAATATTCAGTTCACTGCCATAGACCCGTTTCACAGCAGACAATTGTATTCATCTGTCATAACGGTGTGACTGCGAGCCAGTATGAGCAATACCAGGAACCTGTGAGGTAATGTATGGTCTGATTGAGAAGGAGAAACAAAAACAAAAAACAGCTGATTAACAGTTCTCATAATGGCAAAATATTATATCCACAAAGTAAAATTTATGCACACGACATCCACTTATTGTGCTTTTTACAAAAAAATTCAGTTGTGTTGTAAAAATACAGAACTCTAAAACTGCAGCAGCAAATAGTCAGACAGGATTTTACCATTCTGTATAATGATCTTGGCGATAATAATTTTATCTTCTGTTTTGACAATGGTGAGGTAAACACATTTACACTGTTTATCTTAAAATCAATCTACAAGAAACGGTTTACAATGGAGCAGACATAAGATGGCACCCGCTGGTTCAAATTTGTAATTTGGCTCAATACATGGCTGCTAGGTTTCATTTTGGAGAAGTGGATTTGAACCAGATTGAGTTGAGAATAAACTCCAGTTAGTTAGTCAGACTTAGGCCAGTGGTTTTGTGGTCATTGTTGTAGGGAAAAAAAATAAATAAAAAGACAGTACTAGTGTTCATCTTTAACTTGTCACATAGCAGAACTTATGTCAGTAAATACACTTATCAAGAACAAAAAAAAAAAGTTTCAAAAGTCTGAGCTCACTTTCCCGAATGGTCTCAGACTTCTGAAACTTTTCAGACCACACTTTATATGTATAAATAAATATAAAAAGATCTTAAGAGTAATTATTTAGACTTTCACCATTGCAAGGAACATGGTGGAATTCATTGTAAACTACTTGTAACTGTAGTTACTGTAAATGCAGCATTTACAGTAACACTACCGTCTTCCGCTGTGAGTCATAACAAACCACAGCACTGGTGCGATATCACTGGTCATGATAAAATAAAACCCCACACATGATCAGATAACTTTATTTACAATCTACATTTTTTCAGTCACATTAAAACAGTATGTACAGTACGTACAAGAGAAAGAGCAGAACTCAACAAAACAATTACATGAACAAAAGACAAACAGTGGTAATGAGAGTACAGTAGAGCTGAGAGAAGAGGTATTAGAACAGTATCTAGAAATTGAAAGTGCTTTGGTTTTCATTGATCTGGAATGCATAACCATCAGTGGTTGTTTCTGGGACCACCGACTGCACCACCTCCTCCTTTAAAAAAAGAACATAAAAACGGTAAGCCCACTCATGGTCATGGGAGAAAAGTTCATTCTAAAATTAGTTCAAAAATCTTAAAGAGAGACTTACCTCTTCGGAGAAGTATTTCTCAATCAGGTTAAGGGCTGCTTTGTACACCATCTCATTCTCGTGAGACTGCAGCGCCTCAATCTTGTCCAGTCCACCACATTCTTCGATCATTAGACTCAGCTTGTCTGACTCCCCAATTTTATCCCCAGCCTGACAGGAAAACACACATCAGCGCAAGTATTTCACAGCCATCCTGCCAGCTCTACTGACAAAAATCAGGAAAAATTGCGATTAACACACATCTTATTTTATTACCATGACAACACACTCACCATGAAGATATTGGTAATGGCATCCAAGATGACGAGGATAGTTTTGCTGTCTTTAGTGGAGAGTAGATTCAGAAGAGGCTCAATCACATTGGCTTGAACAAGGTAAATCACCTGCTGAACAGTGCCCCCGCTGGTGAAGTTTGTAACAGCCCACACAGCCTCTTTCTGAGTTTTGTAGTCACCCTGCAGAGAGAGAGAGAGAGAGAAAAAAGATAAACATGACTTGGAAAGTTAGAGAAATAAAAAACAGCATCTGACTGACAATAGTGTGGTAAAAGTGAAAATATATTTTTGCCCCCACCAGTAAAACAAATCCGACCAATAAAAACATACCCGTGCAAGCGTATCGACCAAGTATGGGACTAGGCCTGAATTGATGACCTCCTGGATTTGGGTGTCCCTCCCTGCAGTGATGTTGGACACAGTCCAGGCTGCCTCTTTCTGGATGTTGGCTTTTTTGTGGCGCAGCAGTCGGGAGAACATGGTCAGGGCCCCGGCATCAAGTACGGCCTGAGTCTGCTCATCTGTACCTGTCACAATGTTGCCGATAGCACGCAGCGCAGGGGTCTGGGGAAGGGGTGAAAGGTAATTTTAAAAACCTGGGAGAACCCAAGGAATTGCTTGTGTATCAGACTATATGTGTTATGCACAGAGGCTCCACACAAGAAGCACTAACACGAGTGAGACTTCATACGTACAACAACGGGCAGCTCATCAAAGCCAAGCAGCTTCACCAGGCGGGGAATTACGCCAGCTTGGACCACCACCTCAATGCGGTCATTTGCGCCATCTGTCAGGTATGACACAGCCCAACACGCGTCAGCCAACACCTCCAGGTCATCGTGGTGCAGCAGACGAATGAGAGCGGGTAAGATCTGTTGGATTGCAGCCATAGGTGGGGAGGGGTTCTTGTTGCGGCAGAGGTTCGACAGTGTCCATGTGACATTTCTCACGTAGCTGGTCTGCAAAGCAATCAAGCAAGAGAAAAAGGGAAGGAATCAGTTTGACATGGAGCAGCATTTAGTTAACTCGGGGCACCCCCTAGTGGTCAATGAGAAGAATAAATGTAGGTTGGGTGAGCAATTTGAAATTTGACCATTTAAGAAAGTATCAGATATTACATGATGCAAAAAACAAACAAAAACAAAACAAACAAAAACAAAACAAACTTTTATAGTTTTATACAAAACACTTACAGTAAACACAGACAGGTCAGGGACTGCCAGCAGACTGAGCAGAGGGGCCACAGCTCCATGCTTGATGACCCTGTCTCTAAGAGCTGATCCATCACCTAAACAGGGAAAAGAGAGAGAATGACCTTTGCTTCTAATCAAATAGTCACAACCATCCTTAAAGACAAAAATATACTCTGTCAATTACCAGCAATGTTTCCAAGGGCCCAGACTGCTTGCTCGCTGATATGCTGGTGGAGGGATGTCACAAGGCTTATGAAGGCAGGAATGGCCCCGCCCTCCACGACAGCAGCTGTCTGATCAGATGTCCCGGAGGCAATGTTGGTCAGAGCCCAGGAAGCTTCAAACTGGATTGGGGGACAGTCTATCAGCCCCAGGAACGCGACAAACTTGGGGATCAGACCGGCACTGATCAGCTGGTCAATGGGAGGATGTTTGTCACGAGAGAGCAGTTTCCTGCATTCAGGACAATACAGTAAAAGTGAGTCATTGTGGCAGCAGTTAGTCGTTTTTGAATGTCCAGTAAAGCTCAATGTACGATGTTCTTTAATGAACTGTTATTACCGTGCAGCCTGTGTAGCCTGGAGCTGGGACTCAGCGTTGCCGCTGTTCACTCCTGCGACGATCTCTTCGACTGTCCAGTGCCTGGCAGCCTGTAAATTGTTACATACCATTAGCAATGTATTATGGGACACACAACATAAATGGCTTAACACAACAAAGCAAAGTATTGCAATAACCCTGCCAGTTTTAAGTGTTTAACTGTTGTTGATTATCAAAAAAAGGAAGTGTTGAAATTTGAAACTAAATTTTGTTGGGTTTACTTTACACTGGGTTCTCTTACTTACTGGATCATGGTGGAGTCCAAACATTTAAATTCAGTCAACACCAGGTAAACAAACTCTACTTCACAGTACTACATTTAAGGATATTGGATTATAGTAGTGTTCTTTTGTTAGTGATGATGTCCAGGACAGTTTCCACTTCCTGGATATAGATCTCCTCGGTTTAAAATAATGCTTTTAAGAAAGAAAAAAAAAAGTATACCTGACAGTTTTGGGTTCTCTCTTGAAGAGGAGACGTCGCCTCGTCAGGAAATGCGGCCACATTTCTTCTCTTGAACATCTGGTCATCTTTCTTGGCCTTGCGGAGCTCCACGTTCACCTCCACTCTCCTGCGTCGAAGCTCCTGCATTTATTTCAAACGAAAACGAATGCCGCATTTATAACCACAACTCTTGAGCCAACACCTGAGGATAATGCAACTTGGATAAAAAAAATAAAATAAAAAACTCACACTAGCATCTCTGCCTTTGTTCTTGAACTGGTTCAGACGAGCGAGGTTCTCAGACATTTTCAAGTGACAGGAAGCAGCAGCAGTGAAAAAAAAATCAAGTTTTGTGGGATTATTCCTAAAAAGAAATAAAATAAATTAGCCGATATACTTTGAGCTGCCTCGTGATGCTCTAGCAAGGGGAATGACAAACACGTCAAACTAAGCAGACCGTCCACCATCCATTAACATAGGCTTACTGCGAGCTAGCTTAAGTTGTTAATATAGCACGCGACACACATTAAAAAAAAGGAAAATTTAAATTCTTTTTAATATAGCTTACTATGCAGTTAGCACGGTCTTACCTTTCGCTGGAACAGAAGTTGTGGTACACGGAAAGTGCCGCACAGACCTTTAAATTCCTACAACAAAGCTTCCTGATTGGGCTGTTCGAGCGAAAGCATCCGGCCGCGTGCGCTCATTGGACTGTTTGAAAAAATCACGGAGCGCACAGGAAATGTCGTCACTCCACATTAACATCGCGAGAATGTCCGTTAAAAAAAAAAAAAAAAAAAAATACAACGCTGACTCTGGATCAGTTTTTTTGCCGTGTCTATGACTTTTTCACTGTACGTTAGGGATGGATGAATTGTTCCCGGATCGGTGTATTGTGGCTCCAGTGTGATGGCATGTCTACAGTTCACACACGTCTCAAATCTAAGTAAACAACTCTTCTTCATGCTCATTTTAAAAATCTAAAATGATTTTTTATAAAATTAGTTTCTTAATAGTTGCTTTAGCAAATAGCCTTTTATTTTTCTGAACCATGGTTTTAACTTTATGGTCTTTAATTACGTTAAACCTATTTGTCTTTCAAGGAAATAACATTTATAAATCAAAACTTAACTTCAACCAACTATAGATATATTTTTTAAGACTAAAGAAAAAAAAGGGAAAAAGATTGCTTAAGCCCATGGTAGTGTCCTTATATATCTTCTTCTTTTTTTTTTAAGGCGGGGCATTTTTACTTTGACAATTAGTTTATCAAAAATTGTTAGATTCATTTTATTTTAATTTCATTTTGTGTCAGTTGACTAATTGATTAATAGACTAATCATTTCTCATTTGATATGGAAAATTTTATATAGTCTCATTTAAACATAAATCACTGTACTGACAGCTATTCTATAGCACATCTCAGGTTTCATCAATTCTTTACCTTTTATTATGATTTATTTGATCTATATTTATACTGTCCCTGCCTTATATTACAACTCTTGAGCTGCTATGTACATGCAGACCCTTCTGACACGCTCAACATTTTGAGATGTCTTCCACAAATAAACAAGAGGAAGAAATCAGTCTTTTCCATTTTATTAAGTTCCATATACATCAATATTTCTTCAGCTGTAATACAAAAAAAGAAAAAGGAATCAAGTCAAAATCTGACAAATTTTTACAAACAGGGCAGGAACCTTCAAATACATGGTTTCATCCTTCTCAGTCAGTCACTACTGCAGAGCAATTCATTTACAATAGCTTATTACCATACTTTAAGTAGGTTATAGAAGTTTAACCAAGCAGACTACTGATGTCCAGATATTTAGTACAACTGTCTTTCATGCCACTTCAGACTAAACAATGAGTGGAAATGGGAGAAAAAAAGTTGTTCCACCATGATATCTGAATTTAGACACAAAACTCTTGATACATTATGCTCAGTAAAACTCAGCCGTTGTACAGTCAGTATTCAGCTTCCTATTTCTTGGACATGATGACCACAAGGATGGCCTGAGGGATTTTTAACAAGAAAAAAAAATAAAAATAAAAAGACTGCGATCAAAAAAATAAAGTACATGGAAATATGAGAGCTCCTTTAAGAGTCTTTTCTCCGAGGTAAACTTTCTTCTGAAATGCCTCAGTTGTTCACGCTCCTCAGTACAGTCCCACTGATGAAGGTCCAAAAAGGTCCCTTAGAGCTGAAATGGGCAGAGGGCAGCTCTGCCTCAACAGTTCAGTGAAAGCAGCAGTGCCGGGTGCACCAACAGTCAGAGGAGCAGATCCCAAACACAGGCTGAGGCAGAGTCCGTCACAGAGTTACAGTTCAGAAAAGCCATATTCTTGGCAAGTGCATTTTGTTTCAGCAATGTGCGATGCTTTCTAAGAGGCTGAAGAAGACTGTAGCTTGTTGTTATGAGACCTACAGAATGCGGAGAGAGGGGAAAATTGAGAGCCCTTCACATTTTTGTTTATTGTCGTGACATCTCAAGAAACAGACACGGAGAACGTGGAAGTGTAGGCAGAGGATCCTGCAGCCATGTTGGTGTAATTTTATTGGGAATGCCTTTATTACTGAAGAAATCTTCCACAACTACAAAACTGAGGTTACATTATTAAGTGAGGAACAAGATGAGGTCAAATTCCTGATTCTTCGTGGTACATTTTGGTCTTCTAAAACAATACTATCTAAAATGGTTTGCTTCATAATTATTTAAAACATCCAAACATTCAAAGTCAGATATATCTTACAACCATTGTACAAGATAAAACGTATGTACACTCAACACAACCAGCTAAGTCAAACTCCAGGTGGAGAAACATACAAAACGTCTCATAAATATCTCTCTTATAATAAAATATGCAGCTTTATATATTCTTATATATCTGGTAAGGTCATCATTCTCAACATATATCCAATCCAACTCAGATGTTTAGCAGAAAATAAATACAAGTTCAGAACTAAAATGTGTTTAAAACAACCTAGATACTGTGATGGATTGTTCAAAAAGGCCAATATCCTGATCAGAACAAAGGATGTCCCTCAATTACATGATTACCACTTTTCAACATGGCTGCTATTTTGTGATTATTACCAAAAATATTGTTGTTGAAAACTTCAAATTGTGTGACATTTACATGATAAGCACATTTGGTGTTTAAGTGTGTGTTCTTGTTTTTTGTTTTTCTTTATTAATGGTTATTTTTTTAGATTTTCTGGAAACAGAACGTTCCCATGTCATTATTACTAGAAACCCCAGCATCCAGTCCAGACTCCAGCTAGACTGGCCCACTTTAAGAATCTGACAATCTGTAAGAAAGAAGAAAATGGGATGGCATAAATCAAAGGCATGCAGAAAAGGTGAACAGACACAAATGCAAGATGATACACGATACAGATGTCACACGGCACTACGGTTTGCTAAGACATCGGACATAATGTCTTAAGGGTCGTCAAGCTCTGTTGGTTTTAGTGCGGCCAGGCAACCATTAAAACCATGTGACTGTTTAAAGCCGACTCTACTCTACAAGTAAAGCACATTCTACTGCCGAATACCGTCACTTCAGACATGCCAGTGCTACAAACACAACTAAAAAAAAGTGAGTGGCAGGCATAAATGCAAAAATTAAGAAAAAAAAGAATAAATGAAACTGACGTGACAGCCGATGTGGCCTGAGTCAAAAGATTACAGAACGCAAACATAAGCATGGAGAAGAAGAGAGAAACCTGGGAACCTTCAGAGTGGGAGCAGGAGCACTCAACCTTACCTGCTCGCTTTGAAACCTTTGAGCTTCTGTACAAAGAAGGCTTCCAGCACCTCGGCACACTGAAAGAAGGGCGTATCGTTGGGGTTGTAATAGCGGCAGTTGTCGAAGATTTTGGTCACGTCGGCCACGAACTCCGTCAGCTTGTGGTAATGTCGCTTTTGCAAACGGGTTTCCATGGTGGAGAAGTCTGGGAGGGACGGAGAAACGCGTCAAGTGTGAGAAGAATGTGCACAAAATATCATGAAATACACAGTATGGATTTTATCTGGATCGTTTCGTCACTCTGGGGAAATTAACAACTCGTACCTTCCACAATGGGAAGTAAAACACATTGGACATTTTCCACTGTAAGAAGCAGCCACTCGAGAACAACTGCCATCATTTGTTCTTACCCATTGGCTCCTTTATCACGCGATAATAATCAGGTGCATCGTGGGGATCCACTGGTTCAAGGAAAGGCCAGGCCATTTTGTGAGACT
This sequence comes from Seriola lalandi dorsalis, assembly GCF_002814215.2. Taxonomy (NCBI): domain Eukaryota; kingdom Metazoa; phylum Chordata; class Actinopteri; order Carangiformes; family Carangidae; genus Seriola; species Seriola lalandi. Next base: position 92,479 of record NW_019525478.1, read on the forward strand.
GTCGAAATAACAAGAAAAGATTTTTTATCATTTTAAAAAATCACGAACAAATGAAATATTACAGCTGATGGTTTGATATCGACCGTGTCGATGTATAGTTTCTATTGTTATATAATTTACTTTTTATTTGATCATTTTTAAACATAAATAAATAAACATTTGTGTCTAATGTCTACTCTTTCTCCCTCATTGAAAAATACAGAAAATAAACACAAGATGTCTCCAACCTGACTGAAAAGTTCCTCCACTGTGGATGTTCACTGCAGGTTTTCAAGGTTTCACATCACACTTGTGTGAAGCTGGACAGACACTGCATTTATATTGCAGTTGCTGTTACTGTACGCTGTTTTAACTAATGCTAATGTTGGCGATGGAGCGATAGCGAAACATACAAATAGCTTGTTTAAACTTTTCCTCTTCATCTGATTAATGGTCTAGTGTCAAACTCAGCACTTAGATTATCCTGCACAGTGAAGCTCAAACATCCGGCTGAGGCATTAATGTTATTAATAATATCATGTGAGCAAAGACAGTCAGACATACAGAGGTGTCATACCTGTAACGAGCGTAATATTCTTTTCAACCCTTCATAGTCTTTGTCAGTGAGCGGCGTGAGGACTGTCATGGCGTCTTCTGTCGACTGACACTGCGGGCACACGTATACGTCGATGTGGTTGGCCTCGCTCTGCAGGATGCCCACACAGCGCCCGTGGTACCAGTTCTGGCAGCGGTCGCAGCCTATGTAAAACCTGCGGGCGGGGGGGAGAAATGGGATGCACCCTGGTTAGGACACCAACGAACAAGAATGAATGGGACAATGGATTCTGAGAGATCAGGTTTCCGACACCGTTTGCATGGTTAGTGGGATTAGATCTGACCACAAATTGTGAATGTGAACACTTAAAGCTGATGACGAGTTATGCATTGTGCAGCCATACTGTGATTCGTCATATGGTGTCCGGCAGATGCAGTACAGCTCCTCGTTGCTTCCTCCCTCCTGGCCACGTTTACAGTCGTTACACACAAAGTCCTCCAACTTCTTGGCCTCCTTCTCCGTGATGCCGACACACGCGCCATGAAACCAGTTGGAGCACAGGTCGCACCCTATGTAAAACCTGAGGGGGAAAAACATCATTGGGGTTTTTGTCTCATTGGAATCATGTGTGCATTACAGCGGTGCAGAGAAGAGAGAGCTTACTTGGACTCGTCGTAGGGTGTTTTGCAGATACAGTACAGTTTGGTGTCCTTCTTGTGATCCTTTGAGGTAGAAGAGAGCTTCTTCTTCTTCTTGTGTTTTGAGGAGCTGGAATCTCTGTCCTTGTCCCGGTCCCGGTCTTTGTCCCTGTCCCGATGTCTGTCCCGCTCTCGGTTTCTCTCCCTCTCTCGATCCCGGTCTCGCTCTTTATCTCTGTCTCTGTATCGGTCTCTGTCCTTGTCCCTGTCCCGTTTCTTGTCCTTGTCGTGATGCCTGTCCCTGTCTCTGTTTCTGTCTTTGTCCCTCTCTTCTTCCCTCTTGCGTTTATGGGATGAGGAAGGTGAGGTCACTGCGTGGGCACTGTGAGAGGAATGTGTGGAGTGAGCAGGATGGGAGGAGTGGGAAGAAGCCGCCTTGACTGTCGCTGCAGCAGCTTGGGTGATAGCAGCTCGGGCCTTCTCTTTTTCTTTCTGTAGCCTTGCTATGTCCCGCCTCAGCTCCTCCTGAGAGGGAGACAAGACATGCAACGTTCACGTGTAGCATCCTGCTTAATGTATTTTAAACTTCGACTGACACAGATGAGTGAAGGCAGAACATGTGCTAACCTGTACTTGCAGCTGCAGCTCCTTGTCCAGCAGCGCCCTCTTCTTCAGGATCTCAGCCTTCAGCTGCTCTTTGTGCTTGTACAGCAGCGCGGTCAGCTTGGTCGCGTTCTGCTTGGAGCGTTTCTGCTCCACCACCTCCTCCTTCTTCCTCTTCTTAGCCGCCTGCTTCTCGTCCTTCTCGATCTTGTCGAGAATGAACTTCATCACCTGGTTGCACACAATCATTCTGAGGGAAGGAGGACAGAGCGGCGTTAGATACATTCATTTCAGTTCAGTCGGTGGTGCATTTATGGGATGGCTTGCACATTAGAATACATGGACTTTTATTTCTAGCTTTGATACTACGAGTACAATCATATTTGACAAAGATGCAGACCTCTGGTTCTCCTCTCTCTCCGCTGCAGCCAGAGTCTTCCTCTGTTTCAGCTGCTCTGCTGTGGCATTCTGCTTCACGACCGCCTGACAACAAAAACAACATTGCGTTAATATCTACAGAATCTAGACGCTGTGAGGAAGGAATCCTTGTGAATTGCTCTGTGTCTCACCTGTTTCTGGATGCCATCCCCGGGGCTAACAGTCTGCAGATTCTGCTCTTTGTGTTCCCTTTTAGCCTCGTGGTGTTTCTTCTTCTTTGGTTGTGGTTGTTGTTGCTGCTGCTGCTGTGGTTGTTGTTGTTGTTGCAGTTGTTGTTGTTGTTGTTGCTGCTGTTGCTGCTGCATTCTCTGAAGCTGCTCCTGGACGCTCGCTGGTGCCTGTATAGTCACCATGTTCTGGATCTGGTGGGCCTGAATCTGCCCCCCTGTCTGCTGGATCTGGATAGGCAGCTGCAGTTTGATCTGCTGTGGGACTGTGCCACCCTGCTGCTGTGCCTGTGCCTGGATCTGGGCTTGGATCTGGGCTGCCACGTGGGGTGGCAGGGCTGACAGCAGCTGGACTGGCTGTTGCAGCCCGGGAACAGTGATGAGCTGATGTCTGATTGGAGACTGGACCTGAAGCTGAGGCTGCGTTTGAACTTGATTTTGGTTCTGAGGCTGGAACTGGACTTGGAGCTTAGCTTGGACTTGGGGTTGGGCTTGGACCTGAAGCTGTTGCTGTACCTGGGTCTGCTGCGGTGACTGGACTTGAAACTGGGGCTGGGTTTGGACTTGAGTTTGGACCTGGGGTTGCTGCGGGGCCTGAGGCTGAATCTGGCTCTGTTGCTGGAACTGGACCTGAACGTGGGGATGGAGTTGTGTTTGGGCCTGAGACTGAACCTGAGGCTGGGACTGAACCTGGGGCTGAGGTTGGACCTGAGGCTGTTGCTGAGCCTGGGGTTGGGTTTGCGCCTGTGTTTGAAATGAAGCTTGTACCTGGGGGTGGTACTGAGGTTGGACCCTTGACTGGAGTTGGGCGTGGGCCGGGGCCTGAACCTGGGGCAAGGTTTGGTTTTGGGACTGAAACTGAACCTGAGGTTGGATTTGAGCGAGGGGCTGCACTTGGGCTTGGGGTGCCCGCGGCTGAAACTGAACTCGGACCTGGGGGTGGATTTGGGCTTGTGCTTGGGACTGGAGATGCGCTTGAGCCTGAATGTGTGGCAGTTGCTGGACTTGGCCAAAGGGCTGGACCTGAATCTGTGCACGGATCTGGGCTTGAGGCTGGGGTTGTAATTGAGTACCGGTTTGGGGCTGGAGCTGAGGCTGGGAGGGTCTCACAGTCGTCACGACAGAAGAGACCGGTAGTCCCTTCATGTGAACCTGCACTGCTGAGACCGGCAACTGAGGCACCTGCTGCACGGACACCACAGCAGGGTGCTGGACTTGTGCTTGAGACTGAGGAGTAAGAGAAGCTTGAGGCAGAGGGGTAACAGGTGAATGTGTGGAGACAGAAGCAGGGGCAGAGGCAGGTACAGTGGCCAGGACAGGAGCCTGAATGGGGGCTGCAGCCTGCTGAGCTGGTTGAACTGGAGTCTGAGCTTGAGATGCGGCTGGAGTCCAAACCTGGGGCTCAGCGGCCCTCTGCTCTGTCAGAGCTACAGAAGAAGAGGAGACGTGAAGAGATGTCATTCATTAAATTCAACCATTTTTACAGTCAAAATTCAACCACTGTATTGTAAACTGTGCACATTGTAAACTGACAGAATATAGCAGGATGGTATTGTGGTTATGGTGGGTTGTGGTGGGTCCTTTACCTGGCACTGAAGGTGTTGTAGAGGTGGCTGTGACTGGTGTGACAACTGCACTGGCCACAGCAGCATGAAGGGGAACCGGAGCCGTGGCTTGGATTTGGGTTAGAGCTTTGGCTGGGGATGGGACAGCGATATGGGTGGACACGACGGCTATGACGGGGGCAGAGACAGGAGCAAGAGCAGGGGTTGGAACTGGGACTGCAGAGGGAAGAGAGGCAGAGGCTTGCATTTGGGGTAGGTTAGTAGCGGCTGCTGTAGCTGCAGCAACTTGGGCAGTCTTGACTGAGACAGGCGCTAAAGCGGGGGCAGTAACGTGCATCTGGACAGGGGCTGAGGATAAGCCTGGGGAAGAGCTGAGGGTGTGGGCCTGGACCTGGGGTGCAACTTGTCCCGAGACAGGTAGCGACACTGCAGTTTGTGTTTGTGTAGGGAATGAGCCTGGGGTGAGGGTGGAGACTTGGGATTGGACCATGGCTTGGACGTCAGTTTGGTTTTGTGCAGGGGCTGAGGTGAGGACTTTCTGAGTCATAGCTGGTACTGCATTTTGTGCCAGGGCAGGCACTGATCTTGCCATGTGGGGTTGTGCGAGGATAGGAGCTGGTGAGGAGGATAAAACCTGGGTGGAGACCTGGGCTGCAGCTTGCGGCAGCGCGGGAACAGGAGCGGAGATTTGCGACTGTGCAGGGATGGGTGATGGGGTAGCAACTGAAACCTGTGACTGGGCTGCAGCTTGTGCCGGAGCGGGCACAGGGGCTGCAACTTGTGTTTGCATGGGAATCGAAGGCGGGGCGGGGGCCAAACTTGGCATTTGTGTTGGGGCAGGTAGTGGGGCTGCCATTTGTGTTTGGGCTAAGCCTGAGGGAGTCGTCTGGACCTGCGCAGCGGTTCTGGCTTGAACCGGAGCTGACATTTGGGTTTGAGGGGTCTGAGATATGGTGGGCTTTGTAGGGCTCGCAATGCTGGGTGCCGACGTTGAAGCCGCTGGGGACGGGGGCATGGGAGTGAAAAGGAAGCGCTGGACCTGGCCGTTAGGCATGGCCGCCTGCATTAACTGCTGACCAGGGCCAGGGATGACCGTTACACCCTGTGGGATGATTTGCAGCTGGCCCTGGGTCTGGCCCTGCCCCTGGATCACCACTGTCAGACCGGGGTTTCCACCCTGCAGAGATGACGACAAAAAGAAATTTAACCTTCAGCTAACAACAATATAATAATTATAACTTGGTTGTGAGAGGTAGAGTTTGTGAGTATATAAAGTACATTCAAAAACATTTTACTTTACTAATTAAAATAATTAAATATATTCCCCATATTCACAGAGGGAGAGAAAAATAATTTTGTGTATTATTGGGATGAAAAGAAGTTAAAGCGTGTCCCTCACCTGAGCGCCCTGTGTTAGCTGCATGAGCTGTGCCATAGTTAGTTTGACTTGACCCTGTTGTGGTCTGTTGGCCTGCGGGGGAGCTACAGGGGGCTGTCCAGGAGCCGTGGTGCCTGCACGAGGTGACGGTGCAGGACAAGGTGCTGCTCTCTGATTTGCCGCCGTCTGCACAGGTGTAGAACCAGGCACAGCTGTGGCTGCAGGGTGCCCGCGGCCCATCTGGGTCACGGCCTGCTGAGGTTGGCCTGGAGGGGGATGAAAAGGCAGAATTTTATTTTATTTTGTGAGCCACAAAAAGCCGACCACAGTCACTGCAGAAAGGAAATCATGAGCTGGACAGAACACCTTGTGGAGCCAACGCTGGACTTCGGACCATTGCTGCGCCCACAGAGGTAGACAGGGGAGATGACTGGCTCATCGTAGTGCCTGGCTGTGTTTGGCCTCCTGCTGTAGTGGCCTGCAAAACAAAACCAACAGTAAAATCATCCATCATCATGCTTTATATTTCCCATAGCGTCAAGTTAAGATAAAAAAGGATAGGGTGAAAAAACAAAAGACCTGTTGCTGAGTAGTTGAGCCGGAGGTGGTGGCTCTGAGGTTGATGTTGCCAGTCGTAGGATGTAGTGTGCTGTACGTCCTCAGGTTCGCAGGAGGCCCAGAGGGGAAAATGCCCAAGACTTTCTGCTGGACTACACCTGTTGATAAGAACAGTTATGTAAGCAGAGAAACAAACATGTAAGCAGAGAACATGCAGTAATGCAGTTGGTGGATGTGCTGAAGTGGCCAGGCATGCTCTGTTTGCGTGGGGCAGAGCTTTGAAAGGTCTTGTTTGTCTAAAACAAAATAAAAAATAAAAAGGTATCTGTAAAGCAATTTAAAAAAGCTCTTGCACTCAGTTCATGAACAGGAGTTTAAACATCAGAGAACGGAGAACGGACTGTACAACAGTAACAAAAAACAAAAACGCAAGCAGACCTTTGGCCATAATGCAAAAAAAGAAAAACAAAACAAACACTAGTTGCATCATCCATGCTCAACGTCAAGACTCCATCACAAGGCAGATTTCTGCCTCTCACATGACACTCTTTCATCCATTTTGGCACGTGTAAGCCCAGAACCAGCGGAAAATGGATGACACTCGTGCTCCCTACCTCCTTGAGTAGTGGGCATGTTGAGCGTGACAATCTTGCTGTTAGCGGGCAGGGGGAGTTTGGCGGCGAGGACCTGGCCAGCCACAGTCACTGGGCTGCCAGCGATCTGGAAGGTTTGCTCTGAGGCGGTGATGCCGCTGGCCACGGTGGCCACCGAGCCAGAGGAGGCTGCAAGACACACCATGCCACCTGCGGTCATGCATACCCACAAGGGCCACCACAAATGCCAGTCTACAGCTGTGGTGTCCACTGGAAGGCTCGAGTCAAACAAATGGGGCTGGTATTTCAGCGAGTTCGGATTATTGATTTGTCTCGTGTTTGAAATTTTGATGATACGCAGCCTTTTGTTTTTGCCTTTATATTTTTTTCAGGCTCAAAAAAAAATAAATCTGGTTTCAACAGGACTGAAAGTGGACACCACGAGTCACAGTCAGTTTGGCAAACCAACATAGAAATCTGACACACACAAAAAAAAAGAAAAAAAAAAAAAGAAGTTGTAAAAGGTGAAGTCCTGCCGATGACTTTTTACAAATTGATGAGGCTATCAAACGATTCAACAAAAATAAAAAATGAAAAATGAAAAAGAAAAAGGTCTTTTGTACGTCTGCTCATCTCTAACAGAATATGATGGATGAAAAGACACGTGGACCGTTTTGTGTGGAGGATTTCAGATGGGCTACGGATGATCCGCACTCCTCGTCTTGCGCCTGCTTACCTGAGCTGTTGTTGGTCTGACCCTGTTTGACCCAGGAAGCGAAAGACTGGTGGAAGTTCTTGTCTTGCTGGAAGGAAACCGGAGAGCCCAGTTTGGAGGCGAGGACCATCTTGGTTCCAGATGCGACCTGACCCGTCCTCTGGCCCGTGGACGCCGGGGTGCTGGGAGTGCTGGCTGAGGTGGGGGTGGCGGTTGTTGTGGAAACGGTGGCAGTTGTACTCGGTCTCTGCTGCTCCAGACGTTTCTAAAACAAAAAGTGATATATATAAGTACATGGAGTTCGATGACCCAAAACATGGTTTAACAAGCCAGAAACCCTGACAACAGTGCTCCAACCTGTTGAGCAGCCAGTCTGGCCTGTTTCAGCTGATTCTCCAAATGGGCCTTGACATCCTCGGCTGTCTTCAGAGCACTGCCAGTCTTGGAGGGATCTATACCCTGTGATTTCTCTCTCTCCACCCTGTAACACCAAGGAGAAAAAAAAGGGTCAATCTGATGAATCGGCACTCCACCTCGAGAATTCAGTGTTCCTCCCCATAATGATAACGTTAGGGGGCTCGCTTGTGTGTTTCTCACCTCTCTGCAAAGGCCCTGATCTCCCACAGCTCCATCTCCTCTTCAGGCACCCATGTCTCCACAGCGATAGGCCCGGTCAGCTTGGCCGGCTCCTGCTTCTTGGGCCTTAAGGCGCTCGAGCGCAGGCCTTTCCTCTGTGGAGTGGGGGTTTCTACTCACGTGAAGGGAGAAAAACAAACGATCAATTATCCTTGTATTACGCCGGCACGACTCCTCCGGCCCTGGATCTCGGAGTCAAGTTAAAATCCTACATCGTTTCTGAACTAGTGTTTTCTTTTACCTTTGGGAGTGTCTCTGTTTCCGAGCGGACAGATGATCTTCCTGATGCAGTATTCTGAGCGGATGCCGTAGGGCCCAACGTCTCTTCGTTTTATAATCTCTGTTGTGGTGATGTCCGTGTCCGTGGTTTCTTCGGGGAGAATCAAACACATTAGCGCATCACTCAACGGTCATGATACTACAGTAAAGTAGAAGTTGCATGTCTGAACCGAAATAGGAACGAGCAGGTTTCCCCAGAAGCGTCCAGAGAAGAAGAAGTGAAAAGACGAGCACAGGTGAAGAGGAAATGCGTGACGTATTCTCACCTTTCCGGGTCGTCCCCACAGCGGCGGAGGGTTTAACGGCCATGTCGTCCCAGCGGAGGCAGGCCCACAGCAGCCTCAGCATCAGGCTGACCCCCGCCAGCGACCTCACAGTCTGGAGACGGTACCTGAATGCGACGACAACAAACTGTATTCGTATCGTCTTTCTAATGCAAATACAATAAATGCACACTTCAGAAACCATCAGCAGAGGAAAACGGCGATGAGATTCATTAAGTCATAATATTGTCAAATGGTAATTACAAGAAAAGAATTCACCTAGTTTAGTAATCTTTAAGCACTAAACCAATGTGTCACAAACCTCCATGTGATCCCAAAGGTGGGCCGAGGTGAAGGGTAGGGCCATATATCCAGGGCAGGCTTGGCGTTGTAGTTGAAGATGGGCACCTCTCTGATGCCCGCTCTCCTCGCCAGCCTCTTCAGGTCATCATTCGGCAGGACGAAGATGCTCTTCTTGCTGCTCTTGGTGACGAATTTCCGGTAGGACGGCAGGGCGGTGCCCGAGCGGGCCTTCCTGGATTTGGAGAACCTCAGAAGGCTGACTCGGCCTCTGGTGGAATACTCTTTACTAATGGTCATGGAGCTGGTTGTTGTTGAACCACAAGCGCTCGTCTTGCTGTCGATGACTGGAAGTTTGGCCTTCTGGGAGACATCCGCCCCGGGCGCAAGGGAGCTGGACTGAGCAGTGGTGGAAGTGGTGACAGAGGAGACGGCGGTGGTCGCCGCAACGCTGCGGGATGCGCCAGTCGTTGAGGCATTTTGAGGCTCTGTGGTGGCGATTGAAGACTTCAAACCTTCGCTACTGCTGCCGTTGTCGGTGCTATTGCTATTCACGCAGGAGACGCTTGACGATGGAAGCTTAGCAGGCGTCGTCCCCTCACTGCCCTCACTCTTACCGAGAGCGTCTCCTCTCTCCGCCACGTGGTTCTCCAACTTCGGGACTTTCAGCGGAGGTGGGTGACATTTGTCGGACGCATCGTTTTGCGAGAGGTCTCCGTTCATTAGAGACTTGACAGGCTCTTTGATGTCACCCTGGACTTGACTGGACGGGTCTGAATTGATGCTAGAGTCCTCCGTCGTGCTGATCGCAGTTTTCCCATTCACCTGCACCGGACCCGTCTTGTTTCGGTCGACCTCCGCGCTCTCTGTGTCGCTCTGCGCGCCGCCTTGCTCCATCTCCTCATATCCACGTTTCTTGGCGTTCTCTGGCTTCTGTGTTTTCTCTTTGCTTTCTATTGCCTCCGATATACAATTGTTTTTACTGTTGAGCTCGGCTTCTTTAAGGATTCTCCATTCACCTCTTTATGGGCTAAGGCCTCCGCTCCACTCCCCTGCACAGCTTTCACCTCCGTCTGTTTGCTGTGGTTTGTTGCTGCGGAGTCTGTTTTATCCTCCGTCTGCTCCTCCTCAAATTCAAGCTTTTTAACCACTTGGTCGTTCACCTGTAAGCTCTCCTCCTTCTCTTCTGCTTTAACGCAGGGAGTCACAGCAGGCTGCTGTTTGCCTAACGTGGATCCTTCAGTCTTAACTCCAGAATTGGGCTTCGTGGCAGCCATTTTGGACAGCAGGGTCGCCTGTCTCATCCGCTCCAGCCTCTGTTTCTCCTCCAAGGTGAACTGCTTCACCCGGCGCTCCAAGAGCCCGTCCAGCTTGGAAGGCTTTACCTTCTTCTTATAAGCCGTCCGCAGCTGGAAGCCCTCGCTGACATTCACCACGTCATAGTAAAGGTTTGATGCGGCGGCCTCCTCCTTCTTGGGTTGTTCCACATGCTGCACCGGCTCTTCCCTCACGGGCCCCACAGAAGGCGAGGGAGGGTCTTTGTTTTCAACTTGGTCTACAACAAAAAGTCCCACAGGTCAGTGGAGGTTGGAAAACATATTTGATTTCCACAAACAGCACCAACGATAAAATCCAAAAATAAATGAGAGATAATTTAATTTCCACTATTTACCTTTCTCGTGACTTGAGGCAACAGTTTCTGGGCAGGGGTCAACCTCCATTTTTTCATCTTCTTTCTTCTCTTCCACAGTTTTCCCCTCCTCCTTCTCTGTGGGTTTTTCTTCCCCTTCGGAGTCCTGAGGTTTGCAGTCCTCCTCCTCTGATGAAGTGCTCTGCGCTGATGCAGTGACAGACGCTTGCTCCTTGTCCTCATTCGCTGCGTTCTGCTTCTCAGTTTCCGTCGACTTCTTCTGGTTATTTGTGCAAGCTGCTGCATTTTCCTTGGTCATTTTAGCTGCTATAATAATAATTAAAAAAAAAAAAAGATTAGTATACGAGTCTAAACTGCCAGTAGCAGAAGAATATATCGATGAAAATAAAAAGCAGTACTAGTGGGAATTAATGCCAGTTCAGCCCTTACCCTCCAGTGCTTTGCGATAGTTTACGTTTGTGTTCCCGGGGAGCTTTGGAACAAAACGCGGCACGTGGGTTTTACTGACCCAGCTCCAGCCACCGTAACCAGTCACTCTGTACTCCTCTCCCTTCTGCTTCCACACCTAGATGGAAAAAAAAGAACAAAATCATGAATCTTTAAAATGAAGACAGTTATACACATTAAAATGGAGAAACAAAATCAACTGTAAAGCAGTTTGAATGCTCGAGATCAGATGTCAGGGTGAAGTTGAGAATGCATGAATAGTGTTTTTCAAATCTGAACAGTTGTGTAAATGCATTGGTTAAATGGTGAAATAGTTTAAAGTAATGGTTGAACTGCTAAAAACTTCTCAGTAAAACCTCCTTTCATTGGGAGCAGCTGCTGTTTTACCTGGTGTTTGATGGGGATGGTGTACTTCACCCAAGTGGCCTGCTGCAGCGTCTCCTCATCTTCCAGTTTTTTCTCTCGCTTTTTCACCTTCTCTTTCTCCTCCCGCTCCATGGAGGTCATGCGATGGAGCCTGAAACAAGAGAAAACACAAGAGATATAAAAAGGTACAACAAGCAGTATTGAAAGTTGGGATGCTCCAGAAATCACTGGTGTAATTAAGCCCTGGTTAGTCTTTGGAAAAGCCCGCTACATGTGTGTGTAACCAGCTGCCACACACTTCCTGCAGTGAGTTTTTCTTCTTCTTTTACCTTGTGTGTCCAAGAGAATCTTTCCAGACAGGCAGCATGACGACTGGTTTGATGGCACACTCCAGTATGGCCAAGGCCAGAGCGAATTCCCTGGCCTTGCTGCACATCTGCACTGCTTTGTTCCAGTTGGTCCTAAGAAAACCAGACACAAACTGTATCAATCAACAGGTAAAAACAATAGATCACAGAGAAACTACGTCTTCCGTAAAAGCTTAACCATATTTGAAAATGTTCATATTTTGCGAGAACCTAAACGGCTTATTTTTCTATCTTTAAAGAAACAGTTCAACATCTTGTGAAAATATGCTTATTCCCCTTCTGGCTCTCGTCTGATCTGTAAATATGTAGCTGGTTTAGCTCTGCACAAAGGCTGGAAACTGCTAGCTTTGCTCTGTCCAAGGGGGATAAAATCCAGCTAGCAGCACGCCTGAAGCTCACTAATCAATAAATTATATATTCTTGATGCTGTACAAAAACTGAAGTGCAAAAAAAACCCCCAAAAACTATGAATGGTGTGTAGCTGCCTCTCGAACACTTCTGAACCTGAGTTGTACCTGTGCGATGCCCAGTTGGGATGCATAAACGGCCCGGGCACGTTGGTTTCCAACTGGATGATGGTGAGACGCAGGGTGGAGACGGTCAGACTCCGCGAGCCGTAGATGGAGCCGTTCCATTTGAACTCGGCTGCCGTGGTCAGGCTGAACTTGTGGGACAGGTGGCGTCTCTTGTCGTGGTCCTCGCGGTGCTGATGTTTGTTGAGGGCCAGGACGTTGGTGCTGTACTGGTTGTGGTAGACCCTGTATTTCCCCTCCTGACCCAGTTTGAACAAGCTGTTCAGATTCACAGTCAGGTCTCTTTTCAAGAAGCTGAGCCGCGAAGATTCGCCATCAGAGCGTACAGGGGACGACTGAAACACCAGAGGGAACATAAACTGTGGCTTTAATAACCAGAGGTTTCACAGTTTCTGACACCCATGCTGATACAACAACTTTTGAGTACGAACCTTTTTCTACAAAACCTTTTCATCATTTCATCAAATCAATCTAATTAATGCTAATATGACAACTCTGCTTAAAGAAAACACACAACACTCTGCTGGGCACAAAGCCAGTAGTGAAAGAAAATATTAAAAGGATCTGTCCCCTCTTTTCGTAAGACAGAAAAAGAAAGCAGCACTTTTGTTGTAGACCTAAAACAACACCGGCACTCACCTCTTTGCTGCCTCTGGGTGTTCGGTTATTCAGCTCCTGTCCTGCCGCTCTCGGCTTATCGCTCTTGACCCGTTCGTTGTACTCGTCTATCGTCCAGAAAGCAGATACACCGTCAGCGCAACAACAAAACAGACACTTTAACTTCCACCCTCTGTGTTTTATTTACTTTCTGAGCAGCACTAGCGATGCTCTCTCGTGCTTACCTGTCCCGTCCTGGCTGGTGAAGGAGGACTGAGAGGACCGATCAGCCAGGTCAGGCGGGTCTAGTTTCCTGAGGCTCCCAGATCCAGAAACCTGGCTGCCGCCGCTGCTCGTCTCTGGCTGAGACAACGGCTGCTGGGGCTGATCTTGGGTCGGCGCCTGCGAGTCGTCAGGGTGTGCGACTTCACTGCTAGACCCTGCTTTCACATCTTCATCTAAAACAAACCAAAGAAAAATACAGTAAGAAAGCCTGAGTATAGCTGTAGATGAAAGTGTTAGAGGTGCTAAGAGTGAAATGGAAGGACATTCTTACAGGCAACATGCTGTAAGCAAAGATGGCAGCTGATATCGCACATGATATTGGCAACTGCTGTAATTAGGAAATTCTCAAAAAAAGGCTTGCTCAGTGTATGACGATGTCTTAAATCTTGGTGTCAGCATTCGACCGACAAACTGTTTTAAAAAAATAAAAATGTTTAGTGGAATATTAAGTGTTTCATCAGTCTAGCTGGGCTTATAAAACCAAACCCATCTTGGACAGGAAAAGCAACACAAATCCAAAATAAGCTGCGCACTTTGCTGCAAAGCCAAATTGAGACACCAGCTCTGCCTTTGGGTTGTAACAGGAGAGAGAGAGAGAGTCCTGCATATATATGCAGCTCTTTGTTGACAAGGTAGCAGGTGGGGCTTCCAGGCAGAGAGCCTTTTGTCTGAGCAACAGAAACCCACCCAAAGGCCCATAAATTGGAATGAGAATAAGGAGCTGGTTGTGACAGACGTGGCGCGGTGGCGGCGGCTGCCAAGGACGCCGCCTACCACAGTGCCAAAAGTGTGCTTTTCAAGACCATGACTGGAGGAGACGATATACCAGACAGGACGAGAGACGAATGCCGACATTTTGCCACCAAAGCAGCAGCTGAAGGCGACAGCTTAAGTTTGGTGCAAGAGTAGGACAAGGTGAATGGCAGAAAATGGCCTGCAACAGCTTAAGGTCTCCGTGGATCAATTACATGGAGGAGAAAATATCCTCTCACTATCTAATTAGATGTAAACTGAAGATAATGAAGAGATGCTGTGACGTTCCAAAGGATCAGGCTAATTACGGTCAATCGAGCGTTGCATAAAAGCTTAAATGTTTTGGATGAGCCGCTAAAAGAGGAGGAGCATTTAACAGCCACAGCTCTCAGTGTTTTGTCTGAAATGTTATTTATGTCTCAATAAAGGCGCGGAGATCCCCTCTCTCACAGTGTGGAGCTGATTAGAAATTCAGCTGAGGAAACATAATATATCCACTAGGGAATATGTATATACATATATGTCAGAGAGACACACTAGTCTGTTTGAAGTCATGCAAAAAACATGAGGGGAAAACAAAAAATGTTCCATAAATCAACAGCCAGCCAATGAAACAACATGAACAAATGCAAACCGAGACCCAGTTTGTGACGAGCAAAGCAGCATAAGATGCTCAGACCCGAAGGGAAACGGGCACACCGACCTGTCAGACAGAATTTGAGAAAAATATCTAAACCTTGCAAACACAGCAGAGTCATGAGGAAAAAGAAATAAACAGTCTCAATTCAAAGCACTGGAGCATCTACAATCACCTGTATATTATTGCACGTTTTCCCCCCGATGGTCTACAATGAATTAAGTTTCAGAACAAACAAATCTCTTCACGTTACGACAACATATCTGTCCTGAACCCAAGTCAGCATCCTGTTGCTCAGGGTGATAGACAGGTGTTATATGTCAAAGTCTGTGAGTGATGTAGTTTCCCCCGTTTACTGAACAAAGCAAATGAAAGGGGTGAAAAGGGCACGGCGTGGTTAGCGGAAACCAGCCGAGACAATGAGACAAATAAACACAGATGCACACGTGCAGCCCAGCGGGAGGGAATGAAGTGGGGGGGGGGGATAATGGCGGGATAGCGGAGCGGACATTAGCCAATGTTTGACTTTGAGCACCTGTCCTTTCCTGCTTTGCCACCGGAGGGGACTCCCCACTCTCCTGACTCCTAGACTGAGCAGGCTCCGCTTCCTCCTTTGATTCAAGGGATTCTGTTTTAGGCACAGCTGAGTCCTGGGAGGCTGAACCGGGGTTAGCATCAGACACGCAGCTCTCCTCTGCAGCAGGGGGAACCGAGGCTGCTGTGGTTTGACATACATACACACACAAGGCAAACAGCACTAGCTGAGTCAAAATACAGTATGTGTTATCAGCAAGTCAACATACGATGTCAGAACAGCTTTGCACATACGGTAAAACTACACCTGCTGTTACCAGTGCTGTTGGATCTGTTCAGTTAGTGACATGTAAGATAGATTTAGATCCGGAGTTCACCTTTACCTTGGGAACTAGCCTCTTCCTTGTGTTCGGCGTCTTTGTGCTCTCTGTTGTTGAGCTGCGAGCTGGACTCGGCGGTGTCCTCCGCCGTTTTAACCGAGCCCGTTTCTGCTTCCTTCTTAGCCTCCTCTGCTCGCCTCCTTGCTTCCTGTGCCTCCCGCTTGACCTTCAAATGCTCCATGATCACGTCTACAAACAAAATCAAATGAAGCTGTTGCTCATTTACACGTTTTGTTGCTAGATTTGTCGCTAGTCTGTAAATCTAGCGACAAATGCACCAGGTTGTTGATCATGCAACTCTATCACTCACTCAGTCACAGACCTTCATGTTTACAGGGCTGGCAAAAAATAACAGGAGTGATAAACAATGATCAATTAATGAATTGTTTCAGCTCTACGAAAAACACTTAAGAGAAGCATCCTAACGAGGAAACTGGAGCGTAACGTTTTCCTATCATAAAATTCCACTTTTGAGTTTGAGACGAGCTTTGACAAGTTAATGTGACAAGTTATAAATTAAAACAAAGTAATAGTGTGAACTTGGTCTTAGATGCCAGCATATCCACAGTCTATAACTCAAGTATAAGTCAATTCAGCAAAGAAAAATACTCCCATCAGCACAGATCCAAGACATAGCAGATGTTCTTTCATAAAAGAAAAAAAATAATTAAAAAAATCTCCAAAGAATCATGTTTCATAACTACAACTCTCACTGGGAACAAAGCAGCAGTGTCCCCACCAGCTCAGATGAGGGAGAGCAAGGTGCAGGCGGCACTGTGCTGCAGCAGTGGGCTTTTAACACAGATGAAAAATACTAGCACTAACCATAAATCACTTATGATGGACTGTAATGGCCTCACAAAAACGTGGCATTTACTTCCATTTTGGGCTGCAGAATACTTATTCAGACCTCTAGCTTTTAAAAGAATGCCAGAGGCTCTTCCCCAATAAAACACATAGTACCCCCGCTGTCGTTCTTGTTAGTGGAATCTGGCTTTTTTCGGTGACATACACAGGAAAAGTAAAATCAGACAGATCTGGCAGCTTGTCACACAGAAGCGGAAACTGCTGGCGTAGTATTCAAAAGTCATCTAACTATTGTGACTCCTTGGAGGAAGGCAGACGGGGGGGAAAAACAGTTGCTAGTTGTCTGATAAAGCGTGAAGCAGGAAGAGAAGGCAGCACCTAACGTTTGTGCGTCAACTGTCATCACAGCAGAGCACTGCTGCCCGAGAGGCGGAGGACATACGGTCTTATCTGATAGACTGTAACCCTGCAGGTCAAACACAAAGATTCATACATGATGCAAACATGTTGTGGTTGTTAACAAGCAGCAACCTCCGAGGCTGAAAAATTAAAGCCAACACAGAAGGACCAAAAAACCCGACTCCAGAAGTGGGTCAGTCCCCGAAGACTTCCAGGTTAAACTTCACAGTAGAAATAAACATGTCCACAGCCTGGTACAAAAAACTGTTTTGGTCTCTACGGGTGATTTCCTCCTTCATGACAACTGTTTATATAACTCACTTAAAGTTTAAAGTTAGGCTTAAAGTTATGTATGTATAAGTGAGGGAATGCCACTTCGAGTGACAGGTGGATGAGCGTACACCTGCCACAAGCCGGCATGCACCAAAGTCTCAGCTCCACACACAACCCCCTCCTCTTTGCCAATTTCTGTATTATTAGGTTCGGCAGCAACAGATACTGGCAAGATGGCGACGGCGGGAGCGGCTCACCTATGAGCTTCAAAACCGCTCCTCAGAGACCTATAGGTGACGGTTGTTAACGGTCAGGTCAAACGTTTCCCTGTGTACTGTGTATTTCCCGGAGTACATCCTACTCACATGTACTACAGGGTTCAAATTTATCTCTATTTTGTGATGTCAAGACAAAATCAAATCTTTACCGTTGACAGCAGTGAGGTAGGCTTTATTGTTTCCACGGGCTTTGTTGGTAAGGTCCTCTGTGATGTCCATGTGAGCTTGGACTTCCTCCTTCATCTCCTCCAGAGTGGCATGCAGGTCCATCTCCCAGTACTCTTTATCCAGGCGCTCCATGAACTCCTCCAGCTGCGCCTTGGTGCTGTAGTACCAGATCTTTTTCTTCTTGTCCTCCCCGTCCTCTTCCCTGGGGAGCGAGAACAGGATAAAGCTCTTAAATAACAGAACAAGCCACGCCATTTTCTCTACCACCTCACTGCAGAGGACGGTTTACAATACGAATGAACTGAGACAATATAAACATGTTCACTGCTTGATACAAATTTAGACATGTATTCATTTATATTACCTAGTAAGATAACATGACTGGTTTTGGTAAATACCCTGTAGATTCTGTGTTTCAACTTTTATTAAAGAAACATTAGCTTCTCTTCTTTCAGTTGGATTAAATAAACTCTGCACTCTGTTTAGATGCCTGTATGAAGTAAAGAGAAGGATGTGCAAACAAGCTGAAAAAAAAAATAATAATCAGTTTCCATACTAGAACTGAATTGCAACAGCAAGCTGATTCATGCATTATGATACTAGCTACTGGTATGCGAGAAGAAATGAATATAATCAGGCTCAGGATAAAACTGCGTCCAGGACGGGTTAAACAGTGACTTGTAGCAGACTGCTCATCTACTTTAAGTGTCTCATTAATATTCTGTTGGTGCACAACAGTTCAGCTCAAGAGCTGAGCGCCTGTTTCTCCCCAAATGAAAAACAATAAAAGGCTCTGTCAAATACTGTCTGACAGTAAGATGAATTCAGCCTCTCATTTATAAAGGGCTACGCTCAAAGAGAACAGAAGTCTGGGGGGGTGGGGGGTGAGGGGGCGTTCAGGAAAAGCATCACTGCCAATAAACAGATAAAGGAATCGGATTGTATGTTTCCTTTATAAACACTAGTCAAACAAATGACTGAATTCATGGAAGCATGTTGCATTCTTTCGTGCCAAACGTGTTTCCTCCTCCGTAACTTTCAGTTTCATTTTCCAGTGGTTTCCCTTTTTTTAGGCTGGAACACACACACACACACACACACACACACACAGACACACACACACACACAGCATCAAGACAGGTCTGGTAACGTGGCTGCAGTATTGTACTGGTTCACCCAGGGGACCTGTTTGTCATACTTAGGGTGAATCTGCATTTGGCTTCACAACAACACAAACTCATGAGATGATGATATTGAATAAGGCTGTTACTGAATATTTACACGGACCGGCGTGACCTAGCAAGCTGCTCCTTGTTTTTAAGATCATCATCTCAGATCACGATAAGAACTTAGGTGTTTATAATCTTCTCTAGAGCATCAACATCACTATATTAATAAGAATAAAAACACAATCAGCAATTATCAGCTCGATGTTCAATTTATTTAAGTGTGTAATTAATTATTATTTTTTTAATCTGAATAAACTGAAGTAGAGCTGAACGCAACGATAGATCCAATAACAAAGGAGCAAAGTGAAGAAGTAATAAAGAATTAGGATAGCGTGATACCCGGGGGAATTTTATAACTGTTTTAAGGAGGAAGTCACAGGCCTAGTGCAAAAAGTATTTACTACTGCTCTCGATGAGAATGACCGGTGGTCAGATGAAGGGAAAGATCCCACAAACTGTGCGTCATATGAACCAACACTCGCTTCTCCTCAGTGATGTAAAGATACTGAAAACAATAATGGCTGAAAGAATCTGGACGTGTATTTATTAATAGAATAATTTCATACCTGAAAGACGGGGAATAAATAGCGTCAGACAAACCCTGAATATAATCTCAGTGGCACAAGAGAAACGACCTTCAATGCTTCTCAGCTTAGATGCTGAGGAAGCATTTGCTAAAATTCATTGGCTATATTTGGATCATACACTTGAGAAAATGGGATTTCATTTAGATTTTAGTAATCAGGTTTAAGGACTTTATTCCAGACCACTGTCATGGAAGAAAAACAGGAGCAGACGAGGACGCCCGCACCCACATTATTATTTGCAATTACTTCAGAGCCGCTACCGGAAATGCAAGAAACCTAGACTATATGGAAAGTAAGATGGAGGAGGCTGCGATAAAATAGTGTTGTAAGCGTATGATGTCACTTTATTAGTGACCTTCTAACTTCTACTCCAACACTTTTGAAATGTTTGAAGGGTTTTGGGAGAGTGTCAGGTTTTAACAATCATCTAGAGCAATGACGCTTGGTTTGGAGAATGGGCAGAGAAAAGGACTTATTATAATACACCAAATGTGAATGAATGAGCTAAATTTTGAAATAATTTAAACAGTTACAAGATAAATTTGGTTTATCCTCGAAAGATTTTTATAGAATAGAGAAATGATTTAATGTCACAGAGGGAATAAAACAAGTGACCCACTCCGACTGAATCCTTTTTAAAAAAAAGATTACGGAAGAAAAGCGCAGTATGAAAATTGTGTCACAAATATATTAATGTTTGCGATCACACCTGTCAGGGAATACTCTGGATATAAAAGACAGGGGGGGAGCTGGAGATGAATGTTATTATGAAAGAAGGAAATTGAGGTATTTTATAACTTCTTTCATTTTAGCAAAGTTTGACAGAAGTAGAACAACTTGTGCTGGAGGGACTGTACACAAGTTGGAAATCACAACCACATTGTGCAAAATTGGAGTCACACTGGGAAGAGATTCGTACAGAAATACTGTGTATACTGATTTACCACTAGACCCATTGTATAGACTCATTGAGGATCCTACTTACACAATAATCCTTCTGTTTAGGAACCAGTATTTCCTCTGGTGCCGGTCATATCCAATGGGTTCCTGGCGGATGTAGGGCTTGTTCTTCTGTGCCTCCGTTACACAGTCTGTGACACCAGGCACCTTGTGTGCCACACAAATCTCACACTGCCACTCGTCCTCTGGAACCTCCTCCAGTGGTGGTTTCACACACTCCAGGTGATAGACAGCTGAACAGGTCTCACAGCACAGCAGGTCACCCAGGCGATGACACACACGGCAGTGATCGTCATACTGCATGCTGCCGTCCGACATCAGCTCCTCACGGGCGATATTGGTGGTGAGAAACTGGTCCACCAAGAACTGTAGCACCTTGATCTTACTTTCAAGAGGGCCGTAGGGATACTCATCCACTTCCTGGTATGGAAGGACATGATGGTACTCCCGGTCGCTCTCACAGTACGCCCGCAACACCTCAGGCCATGTCATGCCGTCAATAAAGTACAGAGTGGAATTGACACTGTCCTTGAGGTCAGCGGGGCCAAAGGTAGTGTTGGAGGAGTCCTCCTCCCGTAGGATGGCCTTCAAAAGGGAAATATGGGTCTCTGCTATTAAAGTGCACTGCTCCTGGCCTACCAGTGCAGCACAAAAGTCCTCAAAGCGAAAGGGGGAGAGACGCAGCACCGTGCTGAAGTTCCGTAGCACCTCGTAGATGGAGGTGGCGTTGAGCAGCTCCTCGTTAGGCACCAGGAGATCCTCGGAGGTTTTAGGAAGCTCCAGGTGAGGAATCTCCTTCTCCTCCAGGATGGGAGTGCGAGGCCGGGGAGCTCGTACTTTTTTCTTCCCTGTGAGATAAACAAAGATAGTTGTGAACAATTAGACTGCTTTGATTCATGGGCTACAGCAAAGCATAAAACTTCTAAAAATGTCGTTAAAAACAGCCACATTATCTATATCGCAGTACTGAGCTACAATACTGTGATATATGTTATTTTCAATATCGCCTATCTCTTCCTATTTAGCAATATCCATCCTTTGTGTATCCATATCTCCAACATCAGATGGTTAAGTGCTTAATTTCTGAATGTAATTGTAATTAACGTCATTTCCCCGTTCAAGGAGACAAATGTGACAGAAATGTCAGAATGTGAAAAGGATAAATTGTGTCCGGATGATGGCAAAACTTTAAAGTGTGTTACTTTGGCTGAGCCGGCTCAACACATGGCCGGTGACATTATTAGCTAACAGGGACTGTCTCATCCTCCTGCATCCAGGAAAACACTAGCTCCCCGGGCCGGCTAATGATGTGAATGTTAGTCGGACTACACCGTATAATAGTTATTTCTCGGTGTTGCACAGTAAAAAAAAAACAAAAAAAAAAAACATTAACCATCATTTTTTTTTGGAGTGATTGATTGAAGGGTTTACAGAGCTGAAAGCTTGCAAAAAAAAAAAATGATTAAAATGACAGGCACGCTGGCCAAGCTAAGTTAGTTAGCTAGCTCTTATCTCCTCCTCTTCATGATTACCTTCTATAAATGACAAATATTACATATACACCCAAAAGAAGTGTTGAGGAAAGCTATAAACACATAAAGTTACCGTTATCTAACACTGCATGCCTGTCTTAAGGATGACAGTGGTCAGCACGAGCTAATTTCGGTTGCTAACGTTAGCGCGCTAGCAGCTAAGTTACTGACTGAAATGCAACTGAGCGGTAATTCGAGCAGCAGGGATTAACAGTGATCATTAAGGATAGGTATGGATTATTTGATCGGTGTGCTTTAAGACGTTTTTGACAGACGGTGATGGCGGCAAGGTAAACTGGCGGTACAGCTACGGACTCAATCCACCTGCAGTAGCATTAATGAGCGGACTGCGGCCTGTGTTCATACAGTGTGCATTCTCCATTTTGAACAATAACCTACTGCTTCCTGCACTGATTAAAAACAATCATCAGCAGCAGCATTTGGGGGTGTATTTTCCATTCCCCCTGGAGGGTATGTTGAGACACTGGGGCCACTGCCTGATCATAGTGTTTATTTACCCGGAGTGCTGGCGTGTGTGCTCTGGCTCCGAAA
This sequence comes from Seriola lalandi dorsalis, assembly GCF_002814215.2. Classification (NCBI taxonomy): domain Eukaryota; kingdom Metazoa; phylum Chordata; class Actinopteri; order Carangiformes; family Carangidae; genus Seriola; species Seriola lalandi. Next base: position 114,483 of record NW_019525478.1, read on the forward strand.
GCTACTCTCTGTACAGTAGCTGGCATCATCCTCCTCCTCCTCCTCCTCCTCGTCCAGCACATCATCTTCAAGGCAGTCAGAGTCCTCTTTGAGGCCCTCATCCTCTTCGGACTGAGGTTCCTCCTCAATATACTCATCCTCCTCGGATCTCAAACTGACAGCATCGTCCTCCTCCTCGCTCTCGTGGTCGTCGTACACCACTGTTTTGGACGCAGCCGTCCGCCTTCCTCCACGACCCCCTCTGCCTCCTCTGCCGCCGCCGCCGCCACCTCTACCTCTTCCCCTGCCCCGTGTTGACGTGCCGGGTCCCCCTCTCTTCTTTCTCGCCGGCTTGCTGGTCTCCCTTGTGGGGCTCTCCTCGTCCCCGCTGTCCCGCAACCTGGGCTTAAGATTCCTCCTGGGTCGCAAGCCCCGGGCCGTAGCTGGGGACGGCTCCTCGGCTTGTAGCGATTTGGGCGGCCTGCCTCTTTTCCCTCTCATGATAGGCGAAATCTGTTATTTTACAGTCACAATTTTTGCGTTTATTTAGCCTACACGGACGCGAGCGAAAGCGGTACCGCCACAAAGCTGGACCGGTGGGGATTCAGACGGTGTAGTAACCCCGTGATACCCCTGTGTCTGTCCGGGTGCGAAAGCTCAAAACGTTAGCCCGGCGTCCCGTTTGGGTTCGCCTAGAGCCGCCATTTTTCTTCTTCTCTGCCTCTCTGGCTGAACAAACAGCAGGCCCTCACCAGAGGAGTCACGTGATTAGCCGATACTACTTACTTACCCAGCTCAGTGGCAGCGATGACCGAAATTATTATTTTTTTTTCTCACAAGTAGTTTCATGTTTACGGACTTACTTGTACTGTTTTTCTCTCAGTGGGCGGTTTCACCTTTTAATGAAAATTGTTTTAGATCCCTGTTTTTTTTTTTTTGTCCCCC
>NW_019525478.1:115426-122856 GCF_002814215.2 Seriola lalandi dorsalis
TTTTTTTTTTTTTTTTTTTTTCCCCCCCCCCCCCCCCGGCGTATTGCCGCTTCCAGATGTTATAGATGTCAGCAAACACTGCAAATCACGCAGATAATGAAATGAAATAAGTTAAATCAACTAATTAAATAATTTTAATAATTTTAATTCATTTTAATTTTTTTAAAATATTAAGACTGGCTGTAAAGTGGCTAGTTCTCTGCTCACAGACACCTGCAGGTGTGTGCGAAGCAGCAATCAAAACACATGGAATATATCTGGTGATTGGATGGTTTTATATGCTTATATTACTTGATGCAATAACGCGTAAGAAGCCAAGCAAAGGTGGCACAAATTTGAGTAAAGCATCGTATTTTAATGTTTATCACATGTTCATGTACATTATTATTCTGAAAAGTAGGTACAGTGACCCAACAATATGTGCCTGCACAGAATAAAATTTTAATATCACTTTAGACGGATTACAAGAGGGTTTATTGACTTACTATCAAAACCAAACAGTATTTATTTTACTGATACAGTATTAATAAAGATGTAAGGACTTTGCAACTGTAAGTAAACTGAGGATAGATTCGCTCTAATGTTCACCGCCCTCTGCTGCCATTACACCACTGTTAAGACTTTACAGCTGACTGCCACTGATATGGTTTTAATGTAAACGAATTTTATATCAAATGCGTAACATTTCATATAACACTTCTACAGTTGTAATATTATTTGGAGTGAAGTATTAATAGCTAAGAGACATCCCCGTTGAATGTAAGTTGTCGTGGCCGAGTGGTTAAGGCGATGGACTAGAAATCCATTGGGGTCTCCCCGCGCAGGTTCGAATCCTGCCGACAACGTCGAATATTTTTTGCTGCCGTTTTATCCAGATAATGTCTTTAACCTACAATGGTGAATATAACACCTCGCGACAGCTCCATGTTTACACAAAGCGACGACATTTGCGGGTGAAATGTCGCGTTCAGTGTCATCAAAGCAGCACTGGAGGTGGCTGGAGTCGCCACTCTAATGGTTTAAAATGATGAAACAGCGCCCTCTATTGTTCGACTGGGCGACATCGCTAGGACTGCTGTGATTTTATTTCAGTAAATTAATTGAGTCCAAATCTAAAAATCCTTAATTTATATCTGTTAGTGGAGAGGAGCTTTCCTTAGGGGCAAATCTTTGTTTAACTCTTTGTACTTTGTCATACTGTGGTTCAAATGTCAACAATTCAACAACTGCACTAAATAAATACAGCAGGCAACATGACCTGTATTGTCACGATCTGGTCCATATGTTAGATATATTTGATATCTAGCAGTATTGTAAAAATGTTTTTATTATCTGTATCTTTCAACGTTTCCCAGTGATTCTGAAAATTATAGTATTCGTCCACATCCAGCTTGTTCTACAATTAAAAAAATACAGACAAAAAAACAACAACAAAGAAGTGATTTAACAGGTAAATAAACTGTGGAGATCAGACAGTAGGTGGCAGTAATAAACCAAAAATACATGCACTGGTCTCAGGACACCAAGTCAGCTTGAATAAACTTGGATTGATGTTGGGGGGAAAAAAACTCTGTCACATACTGTAAGTTATTTCAAATATTTATATTTGGTGTCATCGTTTGACTGCAGCTGTTTTTTAATGCTAGAGTGAAACAGTTTAAGTGGATAAGCTCTCCTCCCACATGTCTCCTCTCAGTTGTGTGTACCTGTCTGACTTTAAATGACTGTTTTGCCATGAGACATTTGGCAGCAGCAGGACCAGGCTGGCTGAGGTAGAAAGACTCCTGTGTTTGAAATATACAGGCTGTTTTACATGAGGAGAGCTTAAACAAGTTAAAACCGCCTCACTACGATGTTCTGACAGAGTATGACAGAGAAACTGGAGAGAGTTTAGGCCTCGAATTGCAACTTCTGAACTCCAGATTGCCACCTAATGTGATCCAGAGGTCTCCCTCGAAAAAAACCAAACCCCAGCCACAGAGGTCACCGTGGGGCAGGAGCGTGTCAGGGTGCGTTTTGTGCTCATCTCGTTTATCCGTCTGTGAGCAGGGAGTGGAGTGGAAAGTCTCAACCTTTGCATGCCAGATAAATGCATGCGTTCATACAGTTGAAATGAGTGATCTGATATCAGACACCTACACAGGGACACCGATTGTTTCCATGGGTTCATGATTTAATATATTACATGAGAGAGTTAAGGTTGCACTTTGCGGCCCACTCAGGTGATATCATTAAAAGCCGTAAACGTGGACAGAAATAGATTCGGAAGAACTCGAGCTCGGGGGAAGTTTTTCAAACTTTTGAATCGAGGGGGGCCGTGATATAAAGTAATGATAAACTGTGCTTTTAAAAAAAAAAAAGAAAAAAAAAATTACACTGTGTTTTTCAGTGCAATAAATGAATGAAAAATAAACATTTTAAATATTTTAATATAGAATTATATCAGTTACGAGCTGCATTTTGTAACTCCAAATAACTTAAAGTGGCCCCTGGACACAGACGCATAAAAATCCAACACCATCCCTCCGACACTGAGACTCAAAGAGACACAAAACGACTACAAATGTCTCTCTGTGCCACTTTGTGCTCATCTTGCGTCTCTTAGTGGTTGATTTGCGTCTATGTTTGACATTTTTGCGTCTCTTTGTAGTCATCTCGCATCTTCTCCTTGTTTTGAATGTCTTTGTTAGTCACTTTGCATTTCTTTGTGTTTGATTTCGTGTCTCTTTGTAATCATTTAATTACTTTTCCAACTTTCCAACAGCGACTTGATACAGAGGCTCCGGTCCAGGGGGTTCCTGATACTGTGCTGGTAAAAACCTGTTCTGTCATCCAGCCATGATACAGGCGAAGCACCTGAACATACAACACAGAACAGCAAACATTTGCCAAACACCTAACTCAACCCTGACATCTTATTCTATCTACCTCGAATAATATCTGTCTCTGAAAATCATGTCAAACCGTGTGTTTGAGTGGATTGAGCTGAAAATATCAGTGACTATAATTATGATGCTGAGGGACGTGCACAAACGGGTCACTAGTTCACACACTAACAATAATCTTCTCAACTCTGCACAAAATGTCCTCCTCACTTGCAAATCTTCAAATCATCTTAAAATGTCCAAACACGGTGCCGAGCTGTGGGGCTTTTAGTGCTGGCACAACTGTTGTCCGCTACTATAGAAGCACCATATGGCAAACGGCCTAGTCAAGCTTAAGAGGTAAAAACCCCTGGGGCAGACTTTGTGCTTAGGCCTTTACTTTAAAAAAAAAAAAAAAGCCATACACAATTATGAGAGACTTATAATTTCATATAGATAATCTACATCGGAAAATATTAATTCTATTTGAATGACAGCCTGTGGACAACGGAGGCCATGGTGCAGCCGCCTCTCTGAGACACATTAGTGGTTAAAGGTCAGACAGATGAAGAGCAGCACCGGAGCAAGGCCGAGCTCTCTCATGACTGGAACACGCTGCAGATGAGAGGGCTAGAAAAGAGGACAGCAACCCTGATGTAACAGTGTCTGCTTAAGGCATTTGGTGACAACAGCAGAGGTCCGAGCGGAGCCTGGTCTGGAGAGAAGAGCTAAAGTGGTGCTCTGAGTGCTAAAAGTCCAAATGTGGAGCAGACGGTGCAGCAGACCGTGGCTAAACGTGCCGTTATAGAGATCTGACTGGGCTGCAGCAGAGTGCAGCATGCACAGCACCCCGGGCTTCTCTTCAAGAAAATGAAAGCATCAGCTTCCTCTTCACTGCTTCGTTTTGATCATCTTGACACATGCACATCATCTGCACCTCGACACCAACAAGAGACGCTTTGGATGCGTTTCGTTGCAAAATGAGCCCCGATGTTTCAACTAAAACCACTCACTGACTCACCGCTGTTTCTCTGCTGTCTGGGAGAAAATCCATTTCAGGCATAGGTTGCTAATTTTGTAAATATGCAGGTTTTCCGGTGTATTTTTAGATTATAAACCCATATGATTTAATGCAACACAACTATTGAACTGCGTCTGCATCCTGCATGTCAAGGAGGATAAATCCCTTTGTGACCATTTGGGAGCTGTTGCACGCTTTAACCCATTTTTATTACAGGTCAAATAAGCATAGTGTAGCGTTTAATGGGCGCTATGCACAACTCAAAACGGTGCTGATGTGAGAACACAGTATGTTGTGCTGGTGAGGAGCAAACCAGAGCTAATGAGTGCATCTCTCAAATCCTTTTTTTTTTTTTTTTTTAAAGCAGCTCCCGCAAAGACAGAAACCGGCACAGATGACAAAACCATCTGTGCTTTCAAATGTGTTAACAAGCAACGACAGCTCTGCCAAAAAAAAATCAAAGCTCGCCCGATTTTCACTGTGATGGATGAGTCATCACAAGTTTCAAGTCTGCAAGCTGATTATCATACTGCACTGGTTAGTAGACTACATGGAAACCACTCACTGTCTAGAAGATGGAAAGATACATGAATGAATCTAAGATTTTGAAAAAGGTCAACACTCATTTTAAACGAAAGCTACATAACATTTGAAATAAGCCTCGCCTTGACTCATGCTCGCTTTTAACTTTTCAAATAACCTTTCTGTCATTTAATGTCAAAATATCCACCAATAGTAGACATATCTATATTAAATTCAAACTAAACTATCTTATTTCTGTGGCCGAAATATTAATCACTGATACGTGATACATACGTGATAAGTGAATGGTATTTTTTATAAACATTTTCATCAGTTTTATGCATTTTATAGGAAAAATAAGTCTGTTCTGTACATTTAAGATGGAGACTTCGACATTGTACAACAAAAGTGTGAGATCATTATTTACAAAAACTCAAAAAGAAATGAAAACTTTGTTTCTAAACTTTATATCACTGAGAACCTGTAAAAACAAGAAAGGGAAAAGAAAAAAGAAAAGAAAAAGTTAAGCATGTTAAGGAAATGAAATAATTTTAGGATAAATCAGTCGCACATTTTTTAAGACCACGGCCAATTAATCTGAAACACAAAAATAACTTCATTTAAAATATGAACACAACATAATATTGAAACAACTGTAATAAATATTCTTGTTTTGTGTATTTTAAAATTGGCCTGTTGAAAATCCACCTCCTCATCTAACCATCAAGCAAGGAAACAAATCAGTGCATTTCCCAAAAATGTCAAACTATTCCTTTAAAAATGTAAAACCTCAAACACACGCACAAACAAAACATTAGTGATAAAATATAATATATAGTGTTTGAGCTGCAGTGGCCGCTGCTGATGCTGCTGCAGGTCGGCAGGTGCAGCTCAGTCTTGCAGAGACTCAGTTACCAACCAGATCCACGAGAGAATCCTCCTCCAAAATACAAACCACAAAAAATGATTCTCATTTTTTAATAATTGCATTTTATTAATTGAAAACAAAAAACAAAAACAAAAAAAAACAAAAAAACAAATGCAAATTAAAAAAAACAAAAAAAAAGAAAACAAAACCGTATCATTAGGTAAGACGAGGCGAGAGACACTTAAATAAGAAGAGTTCCATGTTGGTGAGGACAAAGGTGAAGGCGGGTTGATGTAGGAGAGGGGAGAAGGGGGTTTTGGGGGGTGGGGAGGGGTTTGCTGGATGGGACAGGTTGGATTATGTACACTGTTTCTCACTGCAGGACTGGCAGGCCCCATAAAGGGAGGGGGCTCAAAGTAGCAGGTCGGAGACACTGAAACACCAGAGAGAAAGGCACTATCCAGAGAGAACAAGAAAAACACAAACCAATAACACAAACACAGTAAACAAACACACACACACACACACACATACACACACACACACACACACAGGACCAGAAATAAAATGTTTGACAAAAAAAAGTGCTTGACCACACGCCACATTGGACAAAGATAAAAAAAAACAAACAAAAAAAACAAACAAAAAAACAAAACAAAAAAAATCTTTTACATCGTTTAAGCTGATCTCTCAACTTTTAGCATAAAAGACAATCTCTCAGTTTTCTGGACTGTTAATCTGTGCCAGCTGCAGATCTGCACTGGTGATTACACAATGTGATTATCCAAACTCAGCCTCTTTGCTACGTGCAGGTATAACAAGGAGGAGAGCGTCTGCGTATGCATGCATGTAATGAATGTGTTTGAATATGCATGTTAACTACCTGTACATATCCTCATACACCACTCTCTTTCTTTTTTTAAGTGAATAATCCGCAACATTACTATTTCAGCATGTCTTTTAAAATCCCTTGCGTGGTTGTGTAGTTCAGTTCTCTGACCTTGCTTCCCTCATGTTAATGTCTATGGACTCAGTCAGCTACATTCATCGCCCAAGTAAAATGGCTGCAATAAATACATTGGCTTTGAAAAGGTGGCTGACCTTTATACAGGGCTTCGTAATACAACAGCTCTTGCAGCATTCATGGCTCTACTTGCTGGTCAACGTTAGCTTCCTGACAGGATTAGTTTCTTCTCAGGTTTCTTCTCATTAACTTTTACTTTCATTGCATTATAGACAAGAGAAACCTTTTCAAATGGAACTGATGACCCCTTAAATATCATGCTGTTTTATCTGAGAGCCCTCAGATAGACTCAGAAAAAAATAAAAATAAAAGAAAAACTTAATTGACAATTCAGCACATTCTAGAGCTACCAGGTCTTATTCAAACTCACAAGGATTGAACATAATTTACAAATGGAAAAAAACACAATTTGTGATGAGAGGTAAAACAGACAAACACATACAAATATATAATATATATTCTTAAAAAATGGATTCTCTCTATAGTTGATTTATTTATACAGCCAATGGCTGATGTACACTGCTCACGTGCCAATGAACTTAAACATGGAAACTTTCTGTAGATTACTGTAGATGGCATCATTTCTTTCCTCTCTTCTTTTTTTTTTTTTTTTGTACATTTTTAAAACCATTTCTTCTTTTTTATGTTTTTAAATTTTTATTTTTTTTCTTTAAAACAGAGTTAGGGATTTATTGGTAGGCATTTCATTTAGGAGATTAAAACAACATGCGGCAAAAGAAGAAGAAGAAGAAGAAGAAGAAGAAGAAGAAGAAAAAAAAAAAGGAAAACAAAAGAAAGGCAGAATGTTAAGAAGTTTAGGAGAAGACAGAAGCAGCTGTGGGAGCGGTAGAATCATTTGGTTATCTTCATGGTTGGTGCTCTACGCTTTAGTTTCTCTGCATTTAGATTTCCCTCAAAGACAGTTCAATCTTCGACGAGGCGTTCACTGGGGCGGTGAACGTTCTCAGCACAAGTAAGAGTTGATTTTTTTTATTTTTTTTAAACTTTTTTGCTCAGCTGGCACCCACACAGCGACGCCTACGACAGCACTACTCCTGCTTTAACTCTCTCTCTTTCAGTTGTTTGCGTTCTTCCTGTCTGCTCCTGTTATCGTGGAATGGCCGAGAGGGG
>NW_019525478.1:122876-165786 GCF_002814215.2 Seriola lalandi dorsalis
GAGAGAGAGGTAAGGGGGGAGGGGTGGGGTCGGGTCGGATTGGGGGCTGATGAAGAACGATGATGATGATGATGATGGTGGTTGTGGTGGTGGTGGTGGTGATGGTTGCTGTGTTGTGGTTGTTGTTGTTCTTGTTTACATGGTCTGACTGTTTACATGTTCCGATTGACAGGCGTGACGTAGTTGCGGGGGAACATGCCCGTTTGGCCGTGGCAGCCTCCTTTCCACCAGTTGGGGTCAGAGTTGTCGAGGACTTGGATGAAGTCGCCGCGTCGGAAACCCAGCTCTCCTTCCTCCTGGGGGTCAAAGTCAAAGAGCGCCTGCACGTACGTGGGATGCTGCGCGATCAAAAGAAAGGGAGAAGACGTGTTAGTGATGAGAACAACAGGTTAGCAAAGTGACACGACAAACATAACAACTGTGAAACGTTCACAACTGATTTCTGACTTGATGGTGACTTTGGTTAAAGTGACATCATCAGTCCCTCCAGAATGTCGCAATCATCGCAACTTTCCCGCAAATTTGACCGATCACACGGGTCCCTGCGCAAAACCTCGATGTACGTCATCAAACTCACTCCTTTGGTTTTGAAGCATGTTGTGAGTAGCTGTTCTTCATGTCTGCTATTGTTTCACCAATTGTCCACTTCAGAGAATCAGCTTCGTTCATTACATGAAGGTTAATATCAAACGTACAGGGGGCAAAAACCTGACGAAATTTCAATCAGGAAACCAAAGTAATTTCACTGGTTGCTCACAAATCTCGATCGTAGTCAACCTCGAAGACTAAAACAGCAGCGCTGCATCCTGCTACATGACATCATCACAACCTTTATAGTTTCTATCTCTCTTATATATACACAGACTTTCCTCTCTCGTTAGCTCTCTATCACCGTCTCTCTTCCCCTCTCACCGCTCCACCTGCGACTTCTTCTCATCTCTTTATTTTCGGAGTGGTTTTTGGTTGCATTTCCTGTCTTGACCTGCAAGCTGCAAATTTGCCGCAAACAAAGTGATTTCAGAAATACTCTCTTTCCTCTTCCTCCTACTGTTTGCTCATGTTGACGTCCAGACTCGCACGTATCAAAGCACAGCTGTAAATAAATCTGCATGGGTGGAGGAGCCAGTGTGTGTGTGTGTTATTTTTAAATATTTACAGAAATAAACCTCACTCCAACCTGTTTATTTACATTAGTTTAGATCTCCAAACACCTGTCAGATGTGTTCACTTACTAAAAGATATAAGACAGAAATATATAAGTGTTTATCAATGTATTTGTCCACATCTCCTTTTGTAGACACCCATAAGCAGAGGCTGTTGCATGGACAGATGATCAATAATAATATAGAACAAAATGAAGTTGTAAAAGCATAAACTATGTCTTCATAGGAGAAGTGGAAGACTGTACATTAATGAAAACCTAAATGTCCTTTTATCTGCTTATAACTACATTATAATGTGTTAACATCAAATGTTTATTACATGGCTTATAAATGCTACGTACTTAAAGTGAAGAGTAGCCATTTTTTTTTTTTTTTTATTATCCTTGGTTCAACTATGCGTGACATTAATGCAAAAATAAATGTCATAACCACAAATATCAACCTACTGACTCAGTGTTGCTATGAAACCACAAAGAATAACACAATGGATCTGTATCAGTCACTTCATGTTGTAACTTTTCCTCTTTTTCGTTTTTTTCTTAAACACTCAGGATTTATGGACATATACTGAAGATATGTTTCAGTCACAGAAATGTGTTTTATTACATTTAACTAAACTTAAACTAATGAATGTGAGTAATGTACATTTCTGGGAAATGAAAGTGTGATATGTAAATGACTGTTAGAAAAGCGTGTTATTTAATGATGTCTAATTGAAGATGTGATAACACACTGAATGATAGAGGTTTTTTTTTTTTTTTTTTTAATCTTAAGGGAAAGTCTCTTTCTCCCACATCATAATTCAAGCGTTAGCAATTTACTTTCTTTTTAACCACCACCAGAAACCAGGGGGAGTATTTCTGCAGACAACATTGCTACAGTAAGTTCATGTGCGGTTAGGCTGACAACCAACATGCTCTTTCTGGCTCTGCAGAGTTCAGGACTTCACTCATCAACCAGTGATGTAGACCAGAGGGAGAAGGGAGGGAGAACATCTACACGAGCATGTGTGGTTCTGGCGAGTTCAACAATCCTTCACCTCTACATAGATTATATACGTTCACCATTAGGTTTTTTGCCCAGTGTTGCAGATGTCACTTCTTACCTGGGGGACCTGCTCTATGTCTCGCAGAAAGATTTGCTGATTGCGGGAGACTGAGGTGGAGCGGTGGTAATCCACCAGCTCGTTGAGGGAGTTAAACTTCACCACCCATAGGAAATACTTTCCAGCCCCATCACGAAGAACCTTGAAGTGCTGGACGTCATTTCCAAACCTGCAGAAGGTCACAGAAAACAGAAAACTATGAGGACAGGAGTTGTACGGGAGGCAGTGCACAGATTTAAATAACTGCAGTGGGTCACTCACACACCTCACTTATCAAACAGGTGTGTCTGTGATAGTCTGGTAAGTGTTAGTCAAATGAATCAGTCATGCCAGTAACAGACTGACATTCAATACTAGCTGCCTAAGTGGAGCCAGGACAGTCCAGACAGTAATTAAGATCCATATCTTAGCACCAACTTTACATGTAACCTGCTGTGAACTGATGAGGCTTTTGGGAAGGTCAAACTGGAGCCAGACAAATAAGAGGAAATGAGCTCTGTCTGTGTCAGCTAAAAAACTAAGTACTCACAGGGCTGATCTCCAACACTCAGAGAAACACTGGTCACCAGAGGGCAGCACTGAGACTTCACGAGAATAAGGAAGTGGCTGTGCTAATGACTCAGACACACTGAGAATGGAAACTTATGAACCTGATCAGTTGTGGAAACTGTCCAGTGATATAAGTTTAATGTTATAGAAAAAACAGTGTGAGTGTGAGTCATGTTTTTTGTGTTTTTCTTTCTGAGTGATACACCGGTTCGGTTCTACTTACTTCACAGAGAGGGAGAAGTCCCCTGGTGCACTCTCGCTCTCTCTGATGAGGAAGGCCCCATCGTGCCTCTGTTTGTTTAGCATCTCCTCTGCTTTGGCGCGGGGAATCTTCCCGAAGAACCACCTGAAGGACGAACAGAACAGGTGCAGGTGAGATCTGAGTCAATGGAGTCCACAGGAACACTAGATGGTTTTGTAAACACTCTTAGTGAGTATAATGAAGGGGAAACACTGTCTGGCGATTTAGAAGTGTCAGACAGTGCTACGACAGTCCATCTTTCTTTTATGTTGCTCAATGTTCTCAGTGTGTGGGGGGGGGGGGCTGTGCAGCATGTTGAAGGCTTTCAACGCTGGTCATTGGCTAACACCAATAAACAACCACAGACACTCACATTCTCACCTATGAGCAGTGTGAAAATTTGTACAGAGTGTGAGGAAACCCAGAGAGGACACGGTGCGAACATCACACAAACATCACGCACATATCACACATCCGACTGACTGAGAGCTTTGAGCTGAGGAGAAAACAGTGAGGACAGCGCTGACCACTGATCCACCGAGCCACCCAGGGGCGACAGTCAAAGAGCCAAATTATACAAGGAACTAGATGTAGTTGAGCATTAACTCAGACTGTCCTTCAGCCCTATAAACCTTCCATCCACACACCAGGAAGTTAGGAAAAAGTTACACAAGCCTGGGACAATCCTCTGAAGCTGCAGTGACCATCCGCATACCAGGAAGCAGATGAGGTCATTACCTTGTAATAGTGGCAAAAAAAGACTTGTTTAACAGTTCTCCTAATGTGAACTCCAGAGCATCTGTGTTTCAAAATCTATAAGTTGAGAAGTATTAACTTTAAAAAAAAAAAAAAAAAAAATCTTAAATATTACAGCAGGCAAGTTTATAATCTATCTTTTAAGTGGCATGCATTTATTTTTAGATGCATATATGCTACTAATACATCAGTGAGAAAGCCCTGACAGAGAGAATAAGTGAGTGATAAAGATGGAAGAGAAAGCATCGAGTGAAAGCGAGTGGAAGCTCTTCACTTGTGTAAATAATTAAAAAGTACAGTCAGCCAAAAGATGACATCTTGGCTCCTTTACATGTAGCCTAGGTGAAAATCAATAATGAAATGGCCAACTCTTAATCTGGTTTGTATCTGGGCCTGGCAGCACAGCAAACCTGCGCACTGAATCTCTTTCCCTGTTTGATAAAAGTGATAGCGGAGCAATTAATGGAGCCAAGGAAACGACTGGGATTAATGTCAGTCACACTCTGTCCCTGTGAGGTGGAGTGCTCCATGCTTTCATCCTGTTGTACCACTCTTACTCTTGGATTGTCACACAGACCTAAGCATCAGCCACTGAAACACAGTCGCTGTTGGGGAAAGGCTCTGTGTGGAAACAGAGAGGACTTGGAGCAGAGCCAGGCTGTATTGTGCGCTGCTGTATAGCACAGCTATGTGTGCATGTCTGCTGGGTTGTGTGGGTGCCTGGCGCTTTCGGGTGGCACTTCATTGTCACCACAATGGGAGACAAAGGCAAACTCCTGCCACAACATGGCCCCATCACCCACTGTATCTCCTCCATTACTGTGTGGGACGGTTTCCTTCAAGCGCAATTTTACAGGAAACCTACTTTCTAACAAAAAAAAAAAAAAGAAAAACTATCAGCACATGTTGCATCATATGGAAACGCACCAGATTTTTCTACTGCACCAACACTCGTCTGACTCAAATCAGACTGAAAAGTGGGCTGACAAAAAAACACATTTCCCGAAAAACTACTTTACTGATGACGTCCAAGGAGGCAGCAACTCTGCTCCACAGAGCTTTACAACTGAGCCTATCAGGACCAGCAACACGACACATTAGACAACCTCTCGCAACCACTGAAGGCAAAGATGGAATTAGCCTTACCGGTAATATGACCTGCAGGCTATTTCTCAATAAAAGCAGGCTATCAAATTTGAAAGCTTTTACTATTAAAAAGCAGATAAGTTTTGACAACACCCCTATTTGACATTTTTTTTCCTCTGACTCTGCTAATATGTTAACATACACACAAGAAAGAGATCAAAACACAATAATACGTTTTTAATAGTTGAGTATAAACGCACTAATTGGAACGAGTTGCTTGATTAGTTGTGATGAGTGTGTTTCGCTGCTGCTCTGCCTGTTTGTCAGCTCATAATGAGCAAATACATAATGCAGTTTTGTTTTGTTTTTTTAAAAAGAAAAACCACAACCAAGCACACAAGCCTCAAGTAGAGGGAGGTGGGTGGTGTTGTTTTGTTGTTTGGTCCCAGCCTGGACAGAGATGAGTGTAAGGTTAGGGTTGGGGGGAGACACAGTCAATGACCTTATTATGTGCTGGATGAAAGTTTAGTGGGTGCAGTTATATTATAAATATCTTCAAAAAAAACTGTGTTGAAATTACTCTACTTGTAACATAATGCCCTTCTGCACTAGCTAAGTGCCAGGTCACATGAAAGCACCTTAACAGATCTTCTCTTGTTTTTTCTCTTGTAGAAATGTCAGCTCCTGCACATGCACAGCCTGCTAAATGGCACAGCCTTTCCTGTCCCCTTTGATGTGGTTGGAATAAGTGGGAGGAAGGAAAATGACTCCTAAACCACTGATGAGAACGCAATATAAAAGAAATGATCAAATTGAGAGGTGAAATCTACCTCTTGCGCGAGACAGACTCTCACTGGTGACAGGTGATTCAGATAAAATGTAAGCGCAACCTTTCTGTTCATTTATAGAAAACACTGCACTCAGTACGAATGTGCTGAAGCTGTAACAACCCCTGAGAAGCTTCATTATAATGATTATCAGAGATGTACGATCAGGCCCAGCTGAATATTGATTCCCCTTTAACATCGAATAAAGACTACAAACTTGAGCATTATTGTTTCACTGGAACAAAAGCCACAGAAACAACAACAACAACAACAACACAGCAGCAGTAATAGAACAAAAAAAACAAAAAAAAAACAAACCCCAATACAATAACTTTCCCCTTGGAAAAAAAAAAGAAAGATAGCCGTGATAGTTCCCTGGCAGTGATGCAATAAGGTCAATATTCAATTAAGCGTAAGAGGCCTCAAGCACATTAATAAAGAGAGAGCTAATCTGGCACTGAGCACAGGTCCAGAGGTTATGTCCTCTAAGGATTTCGCCAGGCGTTGTCTAAAGTGCTTTAACACTCACACAGGACAGTGCTGGTTGGTAGTTCGCAACCAAATCATTTTTTTTCCATAGAAAAGAGAAAGACCAGAAAGAAGTGAGTAGTAGAACATATAGTGTATGACATGTATATAAAAAGACACTTTCACAAATACATAAAGACGGATTAAAAAAGTGACATTAGAGAAACCTTTGTGCTCAATACTTACGGATGGGCTTTCATCTCTATGTAATTCTTGGGGATGAAACCGTCTTTTCCATTTAGCTCTGCCTTGTACCAGTTCTGATCACACTCTTCATTTAATACCTGGTGTTGACAAAGAAGAGAGAAAGAGAAGTCGTTCAGGTTACTGCCACATACCAGTGTCAACAATGGAAAGCAGGCACCATACTAAATTTAGCTTTACGGTAACTGAATTAATTTCCTGTGACTTCAGATGGTGCATGTCCTGTATGCTGGAAAACCGGTTGGCAAATATTAGGCGACTTAAAAACCAATAGCAGAAGAGAACAATAGGCCACAAACACAACTTCAAAAGACAAGGTTGCGATTGGTTAAAGAACAAATGTGTTTGTATGCGACCTGCACCGTTAGCTACAGACATTCGGTACGCCTCAGTGACACAGGGACAGCTGCGAGGGCATTCAAGTCTGACAGAGCCACAGTGCAGGTGTGTTGGGCTAGTGGATCATCCATCCGTGTCCGAGTCCATATATGTTATGCGACTCTTTGTAAGAGTGTGAGTTTGCTGATGAAAGATGTGCGGCGCTGAAGGAAATGAACCTTCACGCTACAATAGCTGATTTACCAATGCAAAAAAGGTGCAAATGAGTGTTGCTCCATTCAAGAAAAAAATTAAAACAATTTTTTAAATGTCTGTCTCAAGTTAATGCCACGTGAAACCGTTTAAAGCTCTGGAAAATTCATTTCTAGCACAACTTCTTTTAATAGGTGAGTTTCTGAAATCAAAACAAAAAGGTAGAATAATAGCGAATCAACTCTTCCTTGTAATACACTATGTCTAATGTGAAATCCTTATTGCATTTCTGCAACATCTTGACACGTATGAATTTCAGATGAAAACTGTGCAACAGCACTGAGTCATCCAGCCGCCGTCTGAATTATGCAAAAAGCTGTCAAAGCCTATTCGATAACTTATAGCCACCACAGATCAGCAGAGTATAAAGCAACAGAAAGAGGATGTGATATAACGTCACACAACCAAGCTGTCACTTGTGTTGATTCTTTGAGCAGCTTCAAGTAAAGCAGGGCGAGCATTAATCTCACCAGTCAGGCAGAATCCTGATTTGAAGAATGACTCGAGTTTTACTCAGAAGAATTGAGCCAAGTCTGTAAAACGCCATTCATTCACCACCTTTGATCCTTGATGCACGTCAGGCTCAAACATTTTTTCCCATGTCCTTCTATTTTCTAAATCACTGTATTTTTTTTTCCTTTGCCTCCCTCTTCCACTCCCCTTAAATTGATCATTTTCCCCTAGCCCAGCCCAAGACAGCTGTCCAGTTGGCCCCTGTGTAGTGTGAGTGGCCGGGGTCTATTTGCACCAGGGAGCTTGCAGAATGCCAGCTGTCCCTGGCCTTCTCCAGCTGCTAAGACCAGCATGACTGGATGAGGGAGTGGCCTTGAACCAAAAAAGCTAAATAGGGGTGGGGGGTGTTTCTATATGTGTGTGTAGCACAATGGACTTACAGATATTGGGGTAAACTGTAATACACAGAGAGACGGGAAGAGCCAGAGAGGGTTAGTGTGTTTATGCTAGTCAATGCTGTGCTGTCTGAGCCAAGACTCAAACAAAAGGGCCTTAGCCGCCTCTGGGCTGTATGTTGACACACCAAACCAACCTTTAAGAACCAGCGCTTTCAAAGGCAGACTGATCCAACACTGAGAGTCCTTGTGGCCAGCTGACTGCCAACATGCAGGTCTCTGCTTACAGTTGCGCGGGCATCATCAGCCCATGATCTGATGATGGCACTAGATGAAAGGTCAGGGGACCAAAGTTACTAAAATTCATCCTTAGGGGACCACAAATGTCTCTATCAAATTTCATGGCAAATACCATCCATAGAGCCATGATGGCTTTAAAAAAAAAAAAAAAAACACAAAAAAAAGGGGGGCAGAGGTGGAAGATATGATGACGGGAAATTGTGTCAGTAAATGATCTTGCTTTTACTAACTTGCCTCCACAGATTCAACATGTTCAATCAGCCAAACCACCATTGGTAAGGGAAGACTCGTGCCAACATGCCAAACAACACAGCAAAAACTGTATGTGATTGTTGGCTGCAGACACCCAATGACCGCCCATTAGCCAAACGAGGGAGCAGCATGTCAGAGTCTTAAGATTACTGATACTGTGAACTCCAACTGACCCCGCCTTCGCTTTCTCCATATATCACACATTTGTGACCAGATCAAGTGTTTGATTTAATTAAGTCTTGCATGTGTTGCTGCCGCACTAACTACTGTCTCATACGAAAGCCAATTTTGAGATGCTAAAACAGCGCCCTGGGCTCATAGTCGTGAGCAACATGTGACGGTGCGAGTGACTGATTTGCTTGATCTATGTATGCTGGAGTAAAACAGATTCAGGGAATCAGGCTCACAGCACAGCGTGCCTGCCCTCAGGGTGTTTTAGGAGTGCTGATCTGAAGGAAGAGGTGCTGTGTTCAGTTAGTCACTGGGAATGCAGAAGCCAAATTTATTCTGGCACACACACGAACAAGACAGTGCCACTTTCACCAGTTGTAGGTGAGATAATTTAAAACAAACAGAAAAAGAAAAGAAATACTGTAGGAGTACAACATGTGCTCGTCTACAGTGTTGTAGGTGGTGAAGTTGCCAAGAAGTCAGAGAGACAGTCGTTCATCCTCACGACCGAGGCTCAAGCCCACTTGTTGGCAAACATCCACGACGCTCAAGTGCCCTTCAAACCCTAGCAGCTCCTGCAGTGTTGATCAGTACAATAAAAGTAATATTAATGTCCCTATAGTTAATACAACACACAGTTCACCTCATTCTAATGCATTGTATCATTGAGAAGGACAGCGTGTCTTGCAGAGAGCATAATGTGTCACTGGTCCCCGTGAACTTGAGTAACCTTAAATAAATACCCAGTCTACAACCAAAGTTAATAATAGAGCACAGCAGGTGCTGCAATATACTGTACGCCTGAGCTTATTTGAATTGCTAAGATGCTTAAGTGAATTTTCCAGGAGTTTCAAAAACAAGCCACTGTTTGTACAGGGGGGGGGGGGGGGGGGGGGGGTCTAATTAGTCAGTGTCTGATGAAGATATCAGAGTAAAATTAGTCAGTATCTCCAAATACTGATTACATTTTACTTTTTGTTTGCTTTTTCTGTTAACCTACAATTTAAAGTGCACCGTAAAGCGCAGCTGATGTCCAAATAAAACATCTTTGGTGGAGCATGTTCATATACACGGTTTAGTTGCTGTGGGATGAGCGTGTCTCAATGACTCAACTGACAACACAGCAAAGTGTTGCACGGCTCCTAAGGCTCCCTTAAATAAACAAGTAAAACCCATCCAAGAAAAATAAACTTGTGGGTACATTAACTCCAGACTTCATTTCCAGCAAATGTAGAGCAGGACAATCAGGCTATCTAGATATTTGAAGTTTTGTTGAAACAGCTTTATAAAAAGTTACATGCTGTTAGATCTCTACAAGCAATAAAAAAAAACTATTTTATCATCTTTTACACAAAACAGAACTTAGTAGCTACTGTTATGACCAGAACTCAAACTGTCAAGTTGTCAATAACTAGACCAAGAATCACACTGTATATAAAAGATCCTGCTTCACATCACATTTCAAGTCTGGGCTTTTTCAGCCAGAAAAATAAACATGGACATGAAAATGTAATTCCTTGTATTTATACCCACATGGAATTGGGCAACCCGCCTTCCGCAACTTTAACAGTTGGAATCATCATGTTTAATTTTCCTAAAAGACAGGCCTCAGTCTGAACAATGAGACAGCCAATAACTGGAACAGCTCCTCTGTCATATTTGGTAAAACAAACAGCTGCAGTTACAGAGAAAGTTTCCTCACTTCCTTTAAATGTCAGCACAGGGTTGGGCTGAATAGCTTCTTTGCCACTGTCACCTAGCACCACTGACCACAGCCTGCAATTCTGTAACCACAGAAAAAAAAGCTGTGGTGCGGTGCTGTAGTATAACCAACCACCAGTCTAATGATGCAGTGTAAGGATTAGAAAAGATAAGAGGAATCACTACTCTGGCGGAATCACCTACACGTTGTTTTTCCAGCACTGTGTCCATTATTAACAGTATTGTAGTGGTTTTAAAAATAAAAAATATGCTTATTAGCTTTCCGGTGCAAAGTCAGATGGGAAGATCAATAACACTCCAATATCTGTCTGTTAAACATAAAGCCACAGTCGTCAGGCCTGGATCAGAATCTGCCCATCAGCACATCCACAGCTCACTAATCAACACTCTATACCTCGTTGGTTGAATATAAAAAATCCCCAGGGTAAAAACAACACTTTGCTGTTTCACAGCGGATCATGTGCCAGACTGTGTTTCTAAGGAGTTGCCAGGCAACCAGGAGACTCCTAAAAAAGCTAAGCTAATGGCTGCTAGCTGCAGCTTCATATTTACCATACAGGAACGTATCACCTAACTCGAATGAGTGAATAAGTGAATTTCACAAAATGTCAAACACGTCTTCAAACAGGACTGAAACCTGTGGTGACCAATTTTTCGAGTTTATTTAATTTTTTTTTAAGTCATTATCTTTTTAGCTATAACTAGACATTTTCTCAGATAAGACCTTCAAAGATCGACCCATAAATGCTTCTGGTGGCTCTAAAAACTGAAAGAATGGCAGCCCATGAGGAAAAGCAGAAATAAAATATTTGCTTGGCTGGCAGTTTTTTTTTTTTTAAACAATACAGAGGAGACAACTGCAGCATTGTGTTTGACTGAGCTCTGTCTCTCTGTTCCAAGCTGAGCCAGCATTGTGCTATCACACTTCTGTGGATGACAGGCATTCCCTCACTCTCTCTGAGGTTTTTTTTTTTTTGTTTTGTCTTTTTAATCTGATTGAGCCACAATAGTTGTAGGAGTTTCTATTTGAGAGGCTATGGTCCCGGCAAGAGATTATCTCCTCCACAGCTGCCACTGCAGACTCCCTCCTCCCCCTTTCTTTCTCTTTCTCTCACATACGTAAATATTAGACATAGCACTTCCATTCACAAACCCATGGCTGCCATTAAACATGGGTAGCTGTCATTCTTACAAGACATAGATCCACAACTCTTACCAAGCTATATTGACTGGAAGGGGTGTAGGTAACAACCACAAAGAGATTAGATTGAAATCCTTACTTTTCCTGGACACTTAAAACTGAATATCACAAAGAAAATCCTTGGTATCAAAATAAGTATGTTGCTAAAAGAAATAACCACATTCAATAGGTGATTATTGCACAAGGTGTACATAGGATCGGCTTACTAAACACAAGATGGAGGTAGAAAGTGGTGATAACAGTGAGGTACACAGTGAGACGGACAGTGGGGGCAGAGAAAACAAGATGCTAAATAAACCACGTCTGCACCGTCCATACGGGATTGCAATAAATCAGGAGCAGGGATTACCCTTGAGTGTGAGTTAATCTGAGCGTGCGGCAGGTCAGCCAGATAGAAAGATAGACAAGCTAAAGCTTCATCAGACCCTCAGAGGACGAAGCGTGTTGGGTCTGCCAATTTTAATGGAGCCGTTTATTTGTTCACCAGACGGGAACCATGACAACATCAAACAGTGCTCCGTTATCTAATCAGACCACAGAAAATTATCAGTTACAAGAGTGTACCTGCAAATATGCAAAACGCAGTCAGCCACTGGCAAGAGAGAGGAAGTACACATTTGAAGAAACCCAAAGAGAACCACGGGTCTGAAATGGAAGACTCAGTTTCTGCCCTCACCCTCAGTTCTTAACCAAGAAGAACAAATTTGGTTTGTGTTACATAATACTAATCACAATTCCACAGAATCAGAAAGATCGGATAAGGAAGTGGTCCTTTGTAACTCAATAGGGCAACATATTTGCAAGGCAACATAAAATTTGCTTGTTAATGTGTGCACATCTATGCGTGTGTGTGTGTGTGTATGCCAACTGTCTGGCTGTCCTGCAGGAATGGCATTTGAGGCCTGGTATTCTGACACGTTGGCAGCAGTGGTGACCCCTGAAGAGGCATGGGGACAAACTGATTCACCCCCTAAACAGTGCAGTGTCTAGGACAGTATGCAGAGACTGTGGGATCGAGGCTTTAGAGAAGACGGGTTATGTGGGTGTAATAATTTTAAAAACCCTGACGGAGCATTTACTCATCTAAAAGATAAATAAGTGCAAGCGAGAGACAGATTTAAAAATCACAGAAGGTTTGGGGGTGTGATGAGATGGGGTGTGAAAACACAGACAAGTCTGTTTTTTTTTTGCTTTGTTTAGCAAAACAAAAAGCCGTCAACATGAGTTTGACCTCTTTTGCTCCCAGCAGGGAGGCTTCAGACTTAGATCAGGCCAGGCCGGAGACAGGGCGGCAATGAGTGCCACGCTGATGCAGAGAGAAACAGAGGAAGAGATTACAATGGATTCAGGCAAATGAAGGCTTGTAACACTTGTAATTAAAATAATGCTCCAGGCCATTACCACATGGTGAGCCTCTCTTATAGAGCAGCAACTGTAGCTTCAAACACACATTGTACCTCCGGCCCAGTGAATAAAATCAATGTTGGACACAAAGCAAAAGAAGCTGATTATGGCAAGTGCACCGACTCTTATACAGAAGCCATGTTCAAACTTGAGGTAATACAGTAATAACACCCCCACCGTTGGAGGCATAAATACACTGAATAGTGAACTTTGTATTTTCTTGATTTGAAAATGATAATGATGATAGTTGATAACATGTTTTTAACAAACAACTTTGACACAGATTTTCTTCACACCACCACCAAATACACACCACACACTAAGTGGGGCATTTTATAGTTGAAAAATCAGCTTGTCAAGTGTTCTAGTTAAAATATCTGTAATAAGCTGATATCATATCTCATGTCTGATATCAGTCCAACCATATATATTCAATTTACTATGAAAGACTAAGAAAAGACTGAGAAAACAACAATTATTCATTTTTGAGCACTTGTTAGCAGACGTCTTGTAGGTTTTCTGCTTAAAAACAAAACAAAAAAACCTACAAACTAGTTACTGATTCGTTATTGATTAATTGCCAAATTGTTTTAGCTCCAAAGCGTGATCAATGATTACAAACAAGACAAAGAGTATTGTATGTAGTCTCCAACAGCCTTTGGACTAATGTAACCAGGATGCAAATGTTGGTGATGGAGGATACAACAAGTTAGTGTGTTGTTGATAAGATAAAAATAAAAAAAAAGACCATCTCATGAAAACTGAACAACAAATCATGATGCCTGATGATGAAGCCACCAGCAGAACCAGACGGGTGGAAAACTCTAACAGTAGAAGTGTAAGTTTGGTTTAGCCCCACTCCTTTCTCCCCTCAGTGTCAATTTGACTCCAGCAACTGGGGGCAGGATCTTCTCTTACATCATGATGTTGTTTTTCACAGCTTGACTTCTCGGTGCTGTTTATGTTGGCAATGCCCTCTAATGACTCCAGCTTTAAAAAAAAAAAAAAGCGACAAAATCTGTTGTGCAGTCAACAGATGTGACAGCTTAGACGATTGTGTGTATTTAGGAACAACAGTTGTATTGCATTAAGAATGGGCTTGATGCTGTCTGATGCTAGTGCGAGTTTTACCAGCTGTTATTGAAGGAATGAACCAACAATACAACACTGACATCCAATACGAGGCCTGAAGTTGATGATCTACCATGTCATGGAATATAGATCACTATGACCCGTATCAAACATGTTTTGTTTTTATAATGTAATAAACATTAGTCAAATCAGTCTTTGCCCACTTTTACACTGTTCCTCGCTCGTATGCCGTGCAGAGTAGGAACTAAAGCTGAGCTGAGGAAAAAAAAAAAGCCACAAGAGAGGGAATGATAACGTTTGGTTTAAATACAGCTGTCAGTGTCTTCATGGCACATCAGGAGGGAGTGATGGTGGGGATGAGAAGGAGAGAGACCTAATTACAGCTCTCTGACTCAACACCCTGCTACAGAGAGTTAGAGCAGTGAGGAAAGAAGCAGAGGGAGCGAGAAGAAGAAGAAGAAGAAGAGAGCGAAAAACAAGACACAAACAGTGACAGAAGACAGATCAAGAGGGATGAATAGCAAAAGCGAGAGAAAGCGACAGAAGCTGTGAGAGAGAAAGAGGGAGAGAGCGAAAGAAGAAGACAGAGGACCACTTTGAAGAATCACACTCCTTGTGATCAGCTTAGGAAAACTCCTCAAGGGCAAATAACATAAAATGAGGGCATCTCTTTTTCAGAGCAGCCAAACTAGCTATGTTTTATTCTGCAGAGTGCACTGTCCTCCATCTGCGGTAGCTGGCTAGCTAAATGCCATCAATCCACTGAGAGGGAAAGTTGTCTTTTCATTCCCACGCTCGCAGCTTCTTTTCTTCTTTTTTTTTGTACCCATTAGATGTACCTGCATCTTTCAGTTGGTAACCGTGTGAAAAACACATTGAGATGACATGGAGTTAATCAGAGTGACATCAATTGGGATTTTTATGTCCAGGGGTGGTGATCAAAGACACCCGAGCCGTCCTAATTCCTGCTTTAGATGGCTGATTAAATGAGTTACACAGCTTGCCTGCAGTGGATTACAGAATTAGAGTGTGTCTATGGTTCCCTTCATCATTAGAGGTACATGTGCACCATCATCAACGATTAGGAAAGAGTTAGGAGCCAGCAACAAAATAAAGCATTTAGGAGCATCGTCACAACAGCTCTTAATGTGGTAATCTGTATCTAGGGCAACTAGGATTGAGTTGACAGTTACGGGCCAGGTTTGATGTAAAAAGCACACTATTGTCCACCCCTGCAGCCAGGACATGAGCAGTGAAACATACCAGAATTGCGTGCATCACCTGTAAGGTTGATTAGTCACCAGGAACGGTAACGATGTTACGATATGAATTTTCACTATATTGCTTACGATTGAGCAAACTATTTAGTGTATATCACATAGGGAGTAGTGTTTGAGTGAACTAAGGTGCGATTTCAGACACCGCTGCATGTCGACTACACACCGCCAAATGATCTGTCAAGCGCCGTAATGGCACCTGTACTGCTTCTACTCTTTGCATAAAGTCTACAGGCTGTTCTTGAGCACAGACACTGACTGCTCTGGCAACTTGTGAGCGAGCAAAGAACAGAAATAGAGGGAGAGAGAGAGAGTATCAATTTAAGAGAGTGGGTTTCAGCTTCAGCACAGGCGTGAGTGCTGACATATTAAACCTTGCCCAGTTGGGCAGCTATTAGGCCAGAGTGGGTAGTTGCTGGGACAAATCAGTGTCAGCCTGCTAGGCCTGTTGCCATATGTTGACTTGAAGCAGTTACCTCAAATACACCAACACACAAAATGGGCCGACGACGACGAAAAGGGAGAAAGGCAGAAAAGGTTAATGCAAACACACTTCCCTCCATTAAACAAGCTAAGGCAATATTTGCAGTTGCCACATCTCTGTCCATTGCTGCTGCAAACAGCAGCATGCAGGTGGTGGTGTCACAAGCAGAAAAAGTTTGCCAACCCTAACACTGCTGTTGTGAAGTAGACCACATGTCTGCCCACTTAGCTCTCATGTTTTTGGCAACCAGTGTTTTACTAAAATCATTTTAAAGCACAAGTTGTGTAAAGAGAGAAAGCAACACCTGTACCCGATTCCTGGTTTGTTTCAGTCAAATTCAGTCACTTGAAAGTCCATCTTTTACCTCAAAGCTGGATGGATGTGTTTTGCAATATTTACATTAGTCTCCCTCGCACATCACATTATGACAGTTTCCTGTCTGGCGTTAGCATTGTTGCCCCAAGTTTTAATAGGTGAAAGAGGCAAGCGAGGATTTCACTGGCTGAAATAATAACTGTTGCCATCAAGTGTAATCAACTGTAGACAATTAACATTAATGCCATGATTCAGCTGAACTATTCAATTAAAGTCTTGACTGGTGTGTGTTTTGTGTGCTCTCTTCATGCTGGTGTCTCCACTAGTCACACACAGGGAACGACGACACCCTCACGAAAACAACATCACCATTTCAACCATTTTGGTATTTGAAGAGCAACAGCTGATTGTGCTTATGGATCCTCAATAATGCTCCTGGTGATTAAAAGAACTTACATGTTCATGATATTAAGCATCAACTAATGCAATTCCTAGTAAATAATGCTGCATTCAATATGTTAATAAATTGTATTCTACAGCACAATTAACAGAGTATGTCCTTAATACCTACATCGTGAACCACATGCCCTATGGTTATATGTCATAGCAAACCTCTGGAAAAAAGGTTTTCTTATATTAATAAGGTCACAGTTTTAATTACACGAAAGAGAAGAGAAGAGAGAAAAGCAGAGTCAGAATAATTTACTTATCCAAGCTTTCTCTCCAGAGATTCTGCACTTAATTAGAAAATAGTCTGCTCCTATTCAAATGTGAGCACGCACAGTCTCTTGGACTCCAGTGAGACCCTACAAGGCCGTTGGCAGTGTAAGTAGGGGGAGTCTCAACTTTATCAAAAAACTGCACAATGAGCAACGTAGCAGCGATTTATTGACCTTTCAGCTCCACAGTCAACTGCACCGCTACTTCACAGAGATGGCCAAAAAATCTGCAGAAAACCACAGCTGACTTGAACTTCGTGTGTTTGGAAAGAAAAAGAATCAAATAGTGGGATTTGGATCTGGGTTTGGAGCTCAGGCTCTAATGACGGCTTATGAGTCTTTCGAGTAAGGTTTGGATTTTCAAGACATTCATCACAAGGCAGCGCTGATACCACTCTTCCTCTCTTCAGTGGTCGAGTGGATGGGGAAGGGAAATCAATACTCTAAGCACTAATAGGCGATGAGGGAGCCATTAATCAGGGGTGGGGTGGAGGGCCTTGAGAGAAAGTGTTGAAGTAGCCGGCTAAAAGCTCTCTCCTCCTCTACAGCAGAGCCCCTGCAGAGTTACAAGATGTCTGTCATAGGCTTACTGTAAAAATAATGAATTCTTAGTGCAGGGAAGTTCTAACTGTGTCAGAAAGGACTGTGCTCGTGCTTCTCTGTGTGACTTCAGTGTTGTAGTGTGGTAGGTGCAGGCTGTAGAGTTGCTGGAGTTAACTGGAGACACAGGAAGTTGCTGGGGGTTGGAAGACGACATCAAACAGGATGTGAAAACAGCTATGCTGTAGCGTTAATGTAAGCACACACGGACACGCTGCTGCTGGGACAGACAAGACAACTTCACCACATATGCTAAGAAGATTCATAATGTTTTGGGGCAGCAGGATGGATGGGTGGGTGGTGACTGCAATTCTGTCTTTCTCGAAGTAAATACTCTTTTTGTGAATTTCGTTCACATTCAGGTGAAACCAAGGGTTCAAATGTTAATGCTGTAATGTAAGCAGCCCAAAATGTAGAAAATTTTCAGCTAAACTAGAAATTTAATTTGGTAAAAACACAGCTCATTCTGTAGCACTCCGTTTCTAATATTTCCTTGGAAATGAAAGCCTCTTCACCACGTTTTTCTTCTACACAAACTACCAGCCCTGCTTGTCAAAAGTCTGAATGGACATGTTACTATTTAGACTCATTCAAAGGCACCTCAGATAGTTTTTTTTATTTCTCAGTGTAATAATAGCTTTCATCTTCTCTTTTGTGAGCTGACATTTGGCTCCAATAATGATCACGGAGCGTCTTAATGTTCTCCACAAAAGCCTTAAGCACTGTTGGCGATCTATTGGCAAGCTCTCATTCAATTCCTGGGGTGACTTTAAATTACAGTTTTATGGCGTACTATTACATTAATGGCTGTAGTATAATATTGACATAGTGAGCAGGACTTAAGCAGAGTTTAAATAACAAGTGCTATGAATCTGCAGACAAGAGTTTGCAGAAGTTGCAAGGTGGAGAGGCAGATCTTACACTACACTACACGGACAGAGTTCAAAGATCTGCTGACAGGAGCTAATTCTACCAGCTTGCAGGGCTGTTAATCTTTATTTATTTAAGGAGGAAATGAGAACAAGTGCTCAGTGCTCAGGGCAATGGCCACCCTCTACTGTGGTCTGCACATGCCTGCTGCTTTGCCTCTAGATCTGCTTTCTGACACAGAAAATGTACAAAATAAGACAAGACAAGATAGGCTACAGCAGCAGAAGCATACTCTGGGGCGGCCATCACAATCATATGGATGGACTGAAACTACATAAAGCGATATAACTTCTTCTTCTCCCACAGTTGTGGAAATGATGAATGATGATGATTTACCCCCTATTGATTTTTACACTGTCATCCTGATCTGTTCAACTGCCATGATTACAGGTCATCTTCAACCCCGAGAGTGTTTCGAGTGGTAACGATAAAAGATGTGCGTGTGTGGGCCTCATTGTACAATCACAACTTCTGAAGGGGAACTATCTAATTAAGACCAAGGAAGCATTAGCTGTAAAAAAAAAAAAAAAAAGAAAAAGAAAAAAAAGCTACATAAAACTTCAAATATCACAGCACAAGGTTAGATTTATACATAGCTCCTCTAACGATTACTGGTAACCACCCTCCACCTTCCCCTTTTTTGTCTATGCATCATGGGAAATCACACTGTGAAACTGAACTACTCTGCATTATGTAAATTTGTCATGGGCCCACACTCTGCACATTGGTACTGTGAGATGTTTTACATATAAGCTCTTGCTTCAGTGCTGTCAAACGTTCTTATGTCTGTATTCGACATTTAAGAATCAGACAACACATCCGTCTCTAGATTCATTATAGGAAAGAAGTTAAAACAGTTACAACTTGAATCTGTCTGCAAAGATAAAACAGGAAGGTAGTTGCAACAGCTCTGTGTGCCATGTACTGATAAGGAGCAAAAGCAATATGTAGAGTAAAAATACACACCTGATTATAACAGATATACTGTATTAACCATTACTGGCTCTGACATGATTAGCATCTGTCAAATGAAGAAAGTCTAGAGGGGTTGGCGCCTCTGTTATACTGTGACAGTGTGCTTCACTACTCACGAACTGGTAAATGAGAGAACTAAATGTTGGAGTATGACTCAAGGCTGCAAATTTGAAGTCGAGCCTGGTCTCAACAACCAGCTGTGTGAGTCACAGTGACACAGTGCCTGCTAGCTGGCTGACAGTTATGGAACCCAATTATTAAAGATCTTGGTGACATTAGACAGTATTAGCGTTCCTTCACTGTAATTGATGCCCATTAGTGTTGTTACACACATTATTAATTAAAGCAGGCAAAGCACAACAAATGTGTAGTGGAAAAATAGCAATAGCTCACATTCAAAGTAAAAAAGAAACACTCATTCAAAGACGACCAAAACAAAACCAAATTGAATTCTCAGAGGGATCACAGTTTTCTCCTCAAAGATTTAGCATCAATTTACAGAACTCAGAAATTGGAGATCTGAATATTAGGGAAATTCTCACACTACATTAAATATGAGTGGGATGCTTAATCCTGTCCCGTTTGTGATCTCACACCTACATGGGTATTATGAAAGTGATCTAAGGTGGCATGCACACTTCTCATAATGATTAAATAGGTCAACACGACAGGATTTGATGTCCCTAAAACATCCTTTTCATCCCCTTAGTGGCAGACCATTAGATAAATACTTGCATAAAAGGCCTGTTCTAAAAGCAATTGAAACAAGGAGGAAAACTGCTTTGTGGCAGTGTGGCATTAAGCCAGAGCTGGAGCTCCCTAATATTTGGCCTTCAACACAGTGATTTCTACTGAGTCACTCAAACTGTAAGTAACTGTACTGCTGATGCTGATCATAACCGCTAAGTGCACCAAGACACATTGGTTTTTCCTTTCATCTGTTTTTGCCACAGATGAATTTTGTATCTACAACAAATTACCATTCACATATTGTAAACATTCAGAAGTGCGATGTTGATGTTGTGAATGAAAAAGTGAAAACTGAAAAAAAACCAAACAGATTTTCATAGCAACACAGCCACCATCTCCCAGCGATACTGGAAATGGTGAGAAGGATGCTACATACAAGCAAAGCCTTAACACGGGCCTGCTCCCTCATGAGAGGGACCCTTTGTCCTAAGAGCAGAGCTGCTTAGTATTAGTATCAGCAGACAGATAGCAGTGGTGATGGAGGCAAAGAGGCCACAATCATCACCCTCCACCTCAGAGAAGTTTTCTTTTAGATACTACTACTCCAAATGCTTGTGTCTTGCATGTTGTACAGCATCAGGTAAAGCAACATGTACATCAGATGTAAACTGACACGGTGAAAATACGTTTCTTGAGTGTGTTCTTTTATTCATAGTTATGTTGCCAATTGAGAGGGGAATTTAGTTTAGTATTACTGATGTTTGAACAACTGTTATGTAACCAAATATCCAACTGGACTAAAAAGCAGAGTGCAAAGAGCAAAGTGAGACAGTAAGCAAGAGAGACCAAAGTGCTGCAGCATTATTTAGTACTTATTTCTTTGGGGCAACTAAACAGGGCAGATAAAGCATCACACAAAATGTTTAGCAACCACACTAGACAAAACACACTGCTAAAACTAGGCCAACCACTGACCACTTTAGGGTATAGCTATGCTAAAATTACACAAGCTCATCATCAATTCTTTGGAAAGCCTTTTTTAAACTTGCAAAAATGTTACATTTTCTCTCTTCTTTTAAACAACTCTTCTTTTGCCATTTTTTGCAACATATACAAAAAAAAAATTATTGATATCCTGTGATCGATAAAGCAAATACCACTGCTGACAGTATGATCTTCAAAAGTAGCCTTATAATCCCTTTCTAAATAACATTTAATACAAGTCCACCTTTGCAGCAGTACGTTTCAGTGAGTGACAGGAGCTTGTTCCATCTTGTTTCTCAGAAATTACCCGAGGGGAAGCATTCAGACTTGAGACTAATGTATGAGTACTGTGAAGAGGAACAAGAGAGGAAAACAGGATAAAGAAGATCAAAGAAATGGAGAGGGGGATGGTCTCTGACAAACATCATGCCACTTCATTCAGTCTAAAAAAGTGAACCGGTCCTATGGGCAAAGCAGCCAACAAATGATTCAGATGAAATGTGGACAGTGCTGGAGGCAACACTGATGCAGGCTTTCCTTCCCCATTTCAGTTTCTTTCTCCGGGCAGAAATAACCTGCAAAGCGTTTTGTAGCTTTGAAAGTTTGTGCACTTACAGTACCCACCAGCGAGGTCAAATATGTTAGGTCTGGATATATGAATATCTATTTGAAAGCCATTATGTGTAGCAGTGTTTACAACAGAATTAGATTTGACTTGAGGTGGAAGCTGACAGCGGTGGGGGGGTGGGGGTATTTGTATATACGGCACTCCACTGCAAACATTTTAATTGCCAAGTACTTTGACTTTAACATATAACTGAACAATACCATTGCTTCACGGTGTGTAAAACAAATAACAATCCTCATCAACTCGGATTGGGTCGCTGAGGGTTGATTACTTATTGTGATTGGTCAGTGACAATCAGTCCAGCTCGCCTTCATGCGCACCTCGCATGACAGGCACACAGAGCAAATTTTTGTGTCTGGTGGACACAAACATTTTATAACCGTCCACCAGCCCACCACTGCTGCAGGATTACTCCCAATGCTCCTGATGGCCAGCCCGACTATGGCAGATGGGTCTTTTCTCAATGTGTTTGTGTGAGAGAGAGAGAGAGAGAGAGAGAGAGAGAGAGAGAGAGAGAGAGAGAGAGAGAGAGAGAGAGAGAGAAGGAGGGCAAGGAGGGGTTGAGTGAATCAATGTGCTGCATACAGCTCTACAATAAAATAAGATTTTACCCATTTAAAACAGTAAAAAAAAAAAAAAAATCAATGTGAAGCAGTCGATGTCGATATTGTGGTTGGCAACCACAAATAAATCAATAAATTGGAAACACTGGTGTAGCAGTGGGCATCAAAGTCATACATTTTCCAAATGCAGAGTGGCATTGACTGTATCTGTTAACAAAGTAAGCCAGCTTGGGTTGAGCTACATGATATATAACATGAGATGATTAAAATGTGAAATTACAAAATCATTTATATTGCATCGCAGTTTTTGTTCAACCTCAGGCATTGTGCCAAAGTCGACACACACATAAAATAAGATTGAATCTGAAAAATTAAGAAGAATGAAAAATGTTTTAGTTTGTTTTTAGTCATTAATGTAAAATGGCCTCACTTAACATCCTCCTCATGCTGTTTATGTAGGCAGACACACAGAGGGTTTGGGGAACAGAGCTAAAAGCTAAAAGCATTATACAATGAAGGAAAAAAACAAGAATTGAGAGCAACAACATGCTAAATATATGGGGAACTAAGAAGTACAATTTAGGCTTTCAAATGTAGCAAAGATAAGTAGAAAATTCAACATATTTCACCAATATTCAGTTTTGTCTAAATTACCCAGGCACCAAAAGGCACATCTCATCTCTAATGATGTCAATTAAAGGAAAAAAATCTGTGGTATTTCCCATTAACATTTGGGCTGGAACTCTGCCATCTCGTAAAAAGCTTGAGGTTTTCCAACAAGACAGCTGGCTATAGAAATGAGAGGAAAAATACAGTACCTTCTCCTCTCATATGCAAATTTAATAAGCACTCATATTTAGCTCAGTGTTTCCTGGGCTGTCTCTTTTTCCCTCCCTCTAGGCCCCCCTGGTGAGATAAGAAGTCTTTTCAAAACTCACTTCTTAAATCTCTTATTCTGGGGGAAAAAAAAAACAGCACTCATCCCCTGATAGAACAGTCGACTCATCCACACCAACTGACTTTTATATCATATATACACTGCATATTATAAGACAGTATAAAATCAAGGTATTTCATTATATTGATGCAAACTGCCGTGACGCAGTCTTGCACACTACCCACATCACTAGCACATGGGCGGTGCCATGTCACATGGACTAAAAAGCAGAACGCCCTTCAGATTCTGTGTGAGGAAGACAGCAGTAAAACTACATGGTGGGTATTTATTTAAAAGTCACTATTGATCCCTTAAGTGACTGTGGAGCCAAAAACCCTCTACCTGTATGTCAAGGAAAAGCAGATGTTGCCCACAAAAACAATATATTGTGTTGATCAAAGATCAAGTCATGCATTATCAAAAGGTAGTTTTAAACTGAGTATTTGCCTAATCTTTATGCGCTGTCGCCTCTCCATCCTGCCAATCATGACTTTGACTCCAAACACAAGGATTGGGATGATTGCATATAAATCCAAGAATCATTGTGTAGGAAAACTGCAGTATGTAATTTCTAATATCTCAGCTTCTTCATCAAGGTCAGAGTATGACATAAACCCTTTTCGTGCAACAGCAAAGTATAAGGCTTTGAATAAGCTTCTCATGCCTGAGGATATAGACATGCCTGGGGTTTCACACAGAAGACTTTAAATAGCTCATAATGGAACAGAACCCAAACAAAAACCTTGCAGCTTTTGCCTCTTTTTAATCACCATGCCTTCAGCAGTGTAACATTAGCGCTGCTCCTTTACAATACTTTGCTATCATACACTGGGCCACAGAATCTAGGCCTAAAATTTTGTTGTTCTGTTGCCACACTTAATTACCATGTGCACCATCACATGATGCAGCAGTGTGTTTTGAATTTTAGGCTATAGCCCAAGTTGACTGATCTTTTTTCTTTAAAAAAAAAAAAAAATTGCTTTATGTTTAACAAACACATGACAATGTTAAATACAACTGAAAAAGAAATTATTGATCTCAATGTAAGATACAGTCTTAACACTGTAGTTTTATTTGGGGGATGATTCTAATCCTAAAAGGTCTTTGTCTTCTTTTTCTTTTTAAACAAAATAAGATTACTGTTGATGGCACTTTCATTTAACACAGGACTGATATGATTAATTTAACAGGAAATAAACCTACAGCAATAGGTATTTCGTTTCATAATTATGAGTAATACAGACAAGCCCTAACATCAAATGATCAAATAGCTGTCACTTACTTTAAGGATTTCTCCACGCTTGAAACTAAGCTCATCATCAGCGGTTGCTTTAAAATCGTATTTGGCAATGGCCTCCATGGTCCTTGCTGCTTGCTGCAAAACTGCTTGGATGTGGTTGTGTGTTTCAGGGACTGAATAAAAAATAAAAACACGTATCCAGGCTTCTGTGGCCAGATGCTTCTCTCCGAGTCTCTCCTCCCGTCTATGACCCGTTCCTTTAGGGCTTAGACCTCACATAAAGGTCAGAGTAAGGTACCTGTAAACAAGAAACAATGTGATACTCAATCAGACTAACTCAAATGGTTTGTTAAAAAAAGAAAAGGTTGATAGTTTGGCAAATGTTTGTACTTTGTGAAGTCTCATTTAAAACATAAAATATCCAATATCCAAAATATAGCACACAAGTACTAATGATAATCTCCAGTGGCAAATCTATGTGAAAAGGGGGTTCAGGCCTTCGTGTCCTGTTGCTACTACTCTGGGCAACATTCATCTGAGGACACGAGCATATTGATGCAAAGTTCCCAATCACAATCAGCAACACTATCTACATACCCTCTTGACAGCCAACCACCCGGGCCAACCAGAGGAAAGTCAGCAGCCTGCTTAAGCAGAGCTGACAGTGATACAATGGTTAAACCTGCAGTTGCTTAGTTAAATGGATAAAGCTACGTTATCCCATTAAGTTGTTTGCTAATATGCTACCGTACAGCTCTGATGAGTTCACGGTAATTCAACTCTGCGAGTAATAAGGCCATTAAATCTGACAGCCGCCCAGATAACAGCTATAGTAACAAACGCATGTTAAATTATCTGCACATACAAACTTTATTTGCTTTTTATTCAAATTCAATCCATCTCTCGTCACGAATAATCAGTTCATACGTCAGCTAAGACAGTCCTAAAATGTGACCGTAGCCATTGTTTACAGTAATACAAACAACCAAACTCATGGCCACTATAGCCTTACTGAAAACAAACGAACAAAAAAACACATCAGTGTCAAGTATATTAAAGAGAAGGTAACGAAGAGGGGAAACTGAAGTCCGAAGGGTGGGAGACCTACAATTATCCTCCAGAATTTATCACCCTCTCGTGACTGTTTTCTGTCAAAATAATGTTAGATTTCAACATCTATCAATGTGCCATTTTGAGCATCAGACCGCGTTTATTTATTTATCTATTTATATATATATATATTATATTTTTTTTACCGTTTTCACGCGAGTTCGAGTGAATCGATTCCGTTCCAGCAAACAGACTGCGCCCAGTGTTCTAGAACGCTGGAGCTAGCATGCCGGCTAACGGTCGGGTAACAATAACTGCGATGCAGTGTGGTTATCAAACTTACCCAATCTAATTTACCACAACGGCCAGATTAACAATGACTTTACTCAAAACAAGTGGACAGTTTAAAAACAAACACCCGGATGATTATCAACGCTCGAGGCCTACTGGCTAGCTTCACGTTGGCAAATGTGAAAAGGAAGAAAACACCTTCTTTTTTTTTTCATAGCGCAAGCTGTTGTTGCTAGCTCAGTGGCAGTTAGCCCAGCTAACGTTACTGAACTTGACTAGCCTGCGTCGTGAAAGGAAACAGCACACAACTTTTATGAAAAGAGAAAGCGTCAGTAAAAACTCACCACTCGAGATATTCCGTTTCAATGCTGCCACCGTAACAAACAAAAACCTGTCGTGTAACTATCCACTCCCTGTTTCCTCTAGAGGGGCAACAAACGATGTATGTCTGGTGTCGCTTACACCCCGTCCTACGAGCCTAAATCTAGCTACTAGCATAAGGTTTTGCGACGTTTATTTCCGCTTCCTCCCACAGTGCTGGGAGGGTCTCCCTGCTGTTGTGGCTGGAGCTCCTCCCTGTCAGTCTGCTCCACTGGTCTGTCAAACCCACCACAGACCTGTTACTGTCACCTACAACTGTCTTCTTTAATCAGAGTTATTTCATATTACACTCTATCTATCTATCTATCTATCTATCTATCTATCTATCTATCTATCTATCTATCTATCTATCTATCTATCTATCTATCTATCTTTTAATTTAAATATTTTTATTATCATATTACATATTAAGTTAGGGGTGAAACAAATTAAGGTGGGGCATCAGATAAAATAATAACAATAAGACCTGGCTTTATTAGTCAGCACGTGCTCTGGTGCTGCATGCTGTACTTCTCTGTAATAAGATTCAGGTGTTTTGGTGGCTTCTATCAGGCATAAGAGTGTGATTGATAAAAACTGACCACCTTAAAACCACCAGATTTACCAGACATTCTGCTGGTCCCTCTCATAAAAAAAAAAAAACCATTCACATGATTTCATGATTTATCATTATTTGTTTTTATGCCTGGATATGTCCTATGCAAAGCAGTCAAAAATATGCAAACACACACGCACGCACGCACGCACGCACGCACTCACACACACACACACACACACACACACATTAACACACGCACAGTTTTACAGACACTATGATGTTCTAGATGATTTGACAAAATAAATAAACAAACAGATAACAAATAGAAATAGCCCCTGTATTACACATTCTTCACCTTCCATGTTGCAGCAGCAGAGAGTGTGTTATCTGCTGCCTTCATCCCACTACACAACCCATTATTTGACAAATATTTTGGATAGTTGGTCGTCTTTCTTTGTTTTCATTTTTTGGACATCTGCTTTTAATTCTGACCTGTCCATCTGTGACAACAGAGACATGTTAATACCTTGACAACACTGACACCTAGTGGAAATACTAAAACAGCCTTTTAATTAAAAACCTTTTAGAATAGTTCTAACAGATAGTTGGCTTCACTGTTCAAGCACAAATGTCACGAATGGCAAAAGTTCACACCAGAAAGAAATATACTTATTATATAAATACAGGAATATCGTTATATAATACGAGTTAATGAATATGAGATATACAGGTGGACAGTATCCTTTAAAAATATGACGCAGCTAACAATGTCACTGAAACCATTCATCTGGACAGTATGGAAGACAGCACATGGGCAATGAATTGGTGACTTATTATTAAAACAGCCCTGCGGTGTTTGTGGTGGACAAAGGCTGTGGCTGAACAGGAAATCTTAAATGAGGAGAGGAAACTTATCTCTCTCTCTCTCTCTCTCTCTCTCTCTCTCTCTCTCTCTATCTCTATCTCTCTCTGCATCTGTTCTCTGGGCAGAAACACAATGACAAACTATGACAGTGGAAAATATCTGTGCGTATTGGAATTTGACCGTTTTGCCTCCTTACGTGGAGCTGCCAGGTTTCACACTGACAGACCTGAAGACTGCCTCGCTCTCTGTTTTTTTTTATTTTTCTTTTTACGCGCGTGTTAGTTGTCTCGTGCTGCATATAAGCTATCAAACCCATAAACCAATATTTTTTCAAATTCTTTTATGCTGCTGTTCTCATGGTATCTCGTGTGTAAAATAACGGTTATGTAAGTTGTTATTATTATTATTATTATTATTATTATTATGGGGATGGACTTTGCCTACATATCGAATTCATCTTTTTCATCCTTCAGTCCTGAGAATGTAGAAGAAGGTAGGTTGCTTGTTTATTCTGTTTTTGTTTTTTGTAATTGAGCATCAGACTATTGAATTTCACTCAGTACAGGATGTTTGTGTCATAACTGTAGAGTTATATTAAAACACAAAAGTTTATTTGCAGATGTTGAGTTTTAATATTTTATTATTTATTCATATTTGATCATAGTGAGTGATTATTGTGACATAAATATAAGTGTATACAGAGGATATTTATAGAGAAAAAAAATCACAGGCATCAATATATAAGTGACTGACAGGGAGTATTCTTTTTGCCAGATCAGGAGCAGTACAACAATGTGCTCATGCCCAGCATCTTTGGTGTCATCTGTTTCTTTGGGATCTTTGGAAACTGTATAGTCATCTACACCATTGTGAAGAAGACCAAGCTCTGCTCCCAGCAAACAGTACCAGACATATTCATCTTCAGTTTGTCCATCGCAGACCTCCTCTTTCTCCTTGGCATGCCGTTTCTCATTCACCAGCTTGTGGGTAATGGCTCCTGGTGCTTTGGTGGCACCATGTGCACTGTCATCACAGCACTTGACTCCAATAGCCAGATTGTCAGTACATACATCCTGACTGTAATGACTCTTGATCGCTATCTGGCCACCGTGCATCCCATCCGCTTCAAACACGTCCGAACCCCCTTCATGGCCGGGGCGGCGGTCGCTCTGGTGTGGGTGTTTTCTCTGGTCTCCATCACTCCAGTCTGGATGTACACGGGACTCATGCACCTCAAGGACGGCTCGGTCGGCTGCGCCCTCCTGCTGCCCGACCCCGCTACAGATACATACTGGTTCACCCTCTACCAGTTCTTCTTGGCCTTCGCTCTGCCTTTGGTGGTCATCTGCGGGGTCTTCTTCAAGATTCTCCAAAACATGTCAGCTACAGTTGCTCCACTGCCCCAGCACAGCCTGAGAGTGCGGACGAGAAAGGTGACCTCTATGGCAGTGGCCATATGCCTGGCATTTTTCATTTGCTGGGCCCCTTACTACATCCTGCAGCTGGTCCACCTGGGAGTTCAACGGCCCACCTTTGCCTTCCTGTTTGCCTACAACATTGCCATCAGCATGGGCTACGCCAACAGCTGCATTAACCCATTTATCTACATTATTCTAAGCGATACATTCAAGAGGAAGTTCATTGTAGCCATTCGTCCGTCTCACAGGGTTTTCAGGGTTGCCCCCGCTCTGGCTGATGGCAGCATGAGTCTGAGGATGGCAGCAGACAGCTTGCATCCATCTCACTCGCAGTCATCGGGGGAACTGCTTCAAAACATGCTGCCGGTCACTGTGGCCGTGCGCTGAGATGAGACAGTTAACCCCAGTCCACGACCACTGCCAGCAAATCACCATCTGCCACTACTGAGCGCCTGTTTCCCCAGAACACACCTCTGTTTACATGAAGCTGCAACCAAGGAGGAAAACTCATTCCAAATAGCGACTTTATTGAACTACACACTACATTTATGCGCCAAGTTGTTATATAGTGTGTGACATTACAAGGTCAGTTCAGT
This sequence comes from Seriola lalandi dorsalis, assembly GCF_002814215.2. Taxonomy (NCBI): domain Eukaryota; kingdom Metazoa; phylum Chordata; class Actinopteri; order Carangiformes; family Carangidae; genus Seriola; species Seriola lalandi. Next base: position 152,398 of record NW_019525478.1, read on the forward strand.
GTGAGTTGTTATCATAGAGAAAAAAGGAACATCAGTTTTCTTCCACCTTATACATAACATTTTCAAACTCAGTGAACTACAGAAAACACATTCAGATATTGAACTATGGAATGATTCATGATTACTGTATCTCTGCATTTAAAAAAAGAGGACAGTTTCTGTTCCACACATGGCTCAATAAAGGCCTTCAAACTAATAATATATTTTAGTGCACCATGTTATTTTCACCATGCAGAATAACATTAACCTCATGATTCTGCAAACCTTGATTCTGTACCTCATCATAACAGTTTTTATCATCTGAAATATCATCCATCATCATAATCATATCATCACAAATATTTGTTTTAACTGTATTTAATTGTATTAACTGTTGTATATTGCGACCTGCAGTCAGTATTGTTGGGTAATTACAGAATCTATTGTGTATTTCATTATGTCCGTCACACAGTTTGCCAGTGTATGTGATTTTGACCGAGCCATCGCACTCGCAGCCTGATCATTCTATCAATAGCGAATATGTGGCTTTTGTATTTTACAGCAAAAATCATGAGTCCTTTGTACAACACCAACTGCACTTTATCACATTTTAAATGATTGAATGTTGTAACTTTGGCAGAAAAAACGCTGCCTGTCTGTTTACCGTGTCATTGCTTGTGTATTGAAACTTATGAAATGTCAAAACACTGTATTTAGCAGTGGAACACCATTCAAGCTTGTACAAACAGTGTGTGTAGTAATAAGTGTAAAAGCTCTGCTAGGTTTTAGAGGAACCTGCTGCTCTTCACGTGCCATGTGACTGATGTGTTTTGAAATCAGTGGCTAAGTGGCGACAGATTGCATGTTCTCATCAGCGAGGACAGAGAGTCTGCGTCACATAATGGCTCCATTTCATTTTAAATGCAGAGTTTTCTCTGTGGGAGGTGATGGTCTATAGGTCCTGCTTATGTTACAGAGATAATCCTGTAGATGTCATTACTTGTATTATCCACAGTGACATTATACTGCATGTGTGTGGCTGTCGTGGCTTGTGATGCTGTGATGCGGGTATTAGTCTCTGTGTATTTAACTGGGCATCTTAACCGTGATGTGAACGCTGTGGAAATGTGCCTCTTTGTAACCCGCTGTATGTTTGAACTGGTTAATCCTACTCCAGGAGATACAGTGGACTGTCTTTGACATGCATGAAGTGAAATAAAGTGTTGAGCTCAATTGAAATATATCTCTTTGGAAAATCATTTTAGACTGACGGTTTTCTCAGACTTTCAGAGGCTCGAAAGCAAAGACGTTTCATTTTTCTTCAGCTTTTTACATCAGAAGACTTAATGCTCATCCCAAGTCAGTCGGTCAAAAGGAATCAAGGTTTGTCCCGTTATCTGGGAAAGAACAGAGGGCTGGAATAAAATCAGGATTGCATGGTATTTACATGGTAATTCTTAATCATAAGAATAAACCCCCTGACCCCAAATAATGAAATAGTAAGGCAATTATTGACTCTCCACCCTGGTGAGAGCTGATCTGTGGTGGTACCAGGACATAAAACCCTGAAACAACATGAGTCCCTGTGTTATTACTTTTAAGGCTTTGTTACGAGTCTGTAGCTTTTTGAGCTTAAAGTCAAAATTGCTATTTATTTTACTTTGCAAGTGAAGCTAGTGTTCATTCTGAATTCAAAATTCAATCCAGATTTTCATTTAGTTAACATGCACTAATGTGTAGCTACATCAGCTAATGAGGTAATAATAAGTCTTTGCTGAACTTTGTGCTTCAACCCAGTTACAAATATTAAAATATCATTTTCAACATTCATTTTAAGACTTGATGGGGTGATAACACCCTGTGGTGAAGCCTAACCATCCTTGTAATAAGATTTTGACTCTTGGGCAGCACACACAGTGTGTGTTATGTCATATATTGCTGGGTTTTTGCAGATAAATACCAGTGACTCTTTCAGTGTGTGAACTGAAGAGACTCGCAGCTTTTGAAAGTCACTTGTTGCCCTTTATTCTTTCAATCTATAGGAAACTGTAGATGTTGATGTTGATGTCCATGCGAATCAAAGACAGCAGCGAGTTGTGACGTATCCCTGAGCTTCATGTTCACAGCATATGAAAAGTCCCATGAAGGATAGCACAAAGGTTCAAGGCGCTCATGAGGAGGCGAACAGATTAGTGAACAGAGCCTCGCTGTCGAGCGACAATTCATGATTCTCGGAAAGTCAATCAAACAACTGCAAAGAGACACAAAACAACCACAAAGAGATGCACTACCAGTGACACCATGACACACACAACAAGAGGTAAAATTACACACACACACACACACACACACACACACATACACAGTTTGTTGTTTTTGAGGGGCACAGGATGCCATTTCATTTAAAAGGGGTATATGGACATGTCATAATGAACCTCTTACAATGAATGCAAAACCGTCAACCCCCCCCCCCCCCCCCCCCGTAATTTTCAGTGATGACATCCTTCGGTGATGGTGACAAAGCACAGCAGTAATGGCCTCGAGGAAATAAACCACCGTCACACAAAAATCCACATGAAGATAGGCGGCGATTACTCTCGCCGTAATGAATTTGGTTCAAAGGAAGGAACCAATCTCCAGTTGTCAGAAAACAGCCACATGACTCCTGTGTCATGCTGAATATATTCAGAGCACAGATGTTTGCAGCCATTAGGAAATTAGATGTGTGGATGTTAAAAAGATGAGTAAATGATGAACTCCTATCAGTGATCCCTGCCAGTTACCATCAGTATAGACAACAACAAAACATGGAGCTGTGCTGTTGTGACTTGTTTTTCTGTCTCTTTTATGTAGCATGCTCACATGGGGTTTTATTTAATTTAGAAAACAATTTCACTCCTCAGTATTGTAGCAACGAGGAAATGGCTGGAGGTCTACATGAGACTCTGTGCCTGTATTTAATTGCTTGGAATAAATGTCTACAGTCATAAACAAACAAGTGTAAAGGAAAAGTTTTCAAGTTTTCCAATTTATGGGGCTCCAGCCCTGAAAGTTTTCCCAAAAGCCCCAAATCTTATATGAAGTTTATAATATAACTTGGTGTCATTTCCTCTCAGTCTCTCTGTCTGGACGGGCGAATCCGTGGAGCCCCATTAGTACTGCACTGGGGTCACTTATAAGTCGCCCACAACAACTTGCAGGGCATTCAGGCTTGATGGTTTCATCTGCGGCACGCTGGGCGAGACATGAGTCACAACGAGTAAGAGCACAAAGGGAAAGGACAGAACAACCTGTGGACCAGGGGAGGAAGCAGGGACAGGCGAACAGGTGATGAGGGGAGAGAAGAAAGAAAGTTGAAGTGAAGAGGAGGAAAATATGCGATGAGGAACCCAGGAGGAGAGGAGAAGAAGACAGAAGAGGAAGTCTGGATTTAAGAGGGTGAAGAAGAGAGTAGAAAGGGCGGGAAAGAATGAAGGAGAGAAGAAGAGATGAGATGTGAAGGTGAAGAGGAAGAGGGACGTGTACGGAGGAAGACTTCTGTCAATATTATTCCTGTGAACTGATCAGCGAGTAAATGTGTGATCTGTAAATATAAAAACACCTTGACACACGGTTTGAAATCTGAATCTTAGAGCTCAAGTGTTGCCTGTGTCCTTCAGCTGTTTACAGTCCAGGATCCAACCGACTGAATTTCATATAAACAGCATTTTTACGGTTATTGTATTTTGTATTTTGTGTGTGTTCCAGCAACACACTGACTTATATAACAGGGATTATGTGACACAGTCACTGGAAAACATTTGGCAACAGGAACTTGGTCCTTGCACATCGGGTCTTCCAAAGAGAAGTAGAGTATAAAAAGAAGAGGATTTAATTAAACTTGAAGAAAAATTGCTGCAGAAATTTGCATCTTAAAAGGATGTTCTTTTAAAAAAAAAAAAAACGCCCTTTCTTTGTGTAGCTTTCAAAAAAGCAACCAAGTAAACAAGAAGTGTAAAGACCGTCTGGAGCCTCAATCAGTGAAGTAATGGCTGAAATTATAGTCTTATCAAATAACAGTCTGGACCTCTTACAGGCTTGATGGTTGGGCTTGGAGGATACGTTACCAACTTGATAAAGAACCTTCTTGCTGCGAGGCGACAGTTTTAACCTGCTGCACTGCTGCAAAATAAACAAATGCATATTAATAACCCCTGTTGCCCCCCTAGTGTCGTGTTAAACCCTCGTAATAAAACGGGTTACGAGCAACTTCACATCCCTGTAAATCCTGTCTCTGCTCACCTCCAGTGGTGTTTCCTCTCTGAGAGCCAATGGGACACAAGAAAACAGGCTTTCACAGATCATTTATAACATTTAATTATAATTCATTACTTATATTTTATTCATAACACTGCTTTTTTTAAAAAAAAAAAAAATGAAATCAGGGTTTGGTGAATTTTAATTGTGTCTTTTGGAAACGATTGATTGAAAGCTTATTCAGGACTCCTTTGAATTACATCTATCTATCTATTCATATTGTTTTCTTCATCTCCCAACCCACATATGACTGTGATTACATTGTTATGTTATTATTATTATGTCATTTCTGTTTATATATATGTTGTTTATATATATATTAATGTGACTCTGGTTGGTTTTCTTGTATCCGGCGAGCATTTGTGGACAACTGCTCTAACTTGATTTACACGAAGCCATTTGAGTGAATTTACTGAGTTCAAATAATTCAAGCAGATGAAAACTGCTGTTGGTAAAATCAAGTGGGAGGCACCGTGATGATGATCAGCGGCAAACATGTTGTGAAACAGTCAAAGATCCATCTCCAGAGGTTTGGAGATCCAGCCGCGTTTCTTTGAATTCACTCTCGTATCACATTCGTTCCCTTCATTCAGGCACCGTCGCTGCACGTCAAGCAGCAGCTGCACTTAAAAGTTTCTCAGTACTCTGGCCTTACTTCACTGTGTTTCAGGGAAACCAGCCTTTATCAGAGATCCCCACAGCTGACTCCAACACACCGTCTCCGATTTTAAAGAAACATCTGAGCCGCCCGGGCGATGAGAGCCAGAGATAAGAATGACGAAAAACACTCTGACATAAAGCATTCAGCTCCACCGAATTCATTTGTGAGAAATGCCGTGTTTAATTTGCGATTCCGTAACACTTGCAGTACATTAAGCAGACATTATAGACAGTCCAGTACAGGGACTTTTGTGTGTTGTGTCCAATTCACCGCCACTTACCGTATGTATTCATCTGATACATTAACCTGAAACATACAGTTTTAATCTGGTACTTAAATTACATAATTACAACATCAGGTACAAAATGTAGAGTTTTAAAAAAGTTAATAATAAAATATAATCTAGCCACATTTCCCAAGTAATGTCTCAGAAACATCCTTCACTTGCTCTCATTTCATTTTGGTAGAGTGTAGTTAAACAGTGATGTTAAATGACACAACATGAAATGTGAATACAGTTACAGTGTAGACAAACCAACCTGGACTCGCACCTTTCTATTCCCTAATAATCCCCAGTGACAAAAACAAAAATTGTAAATTGAAAATTAGACACAAATCACAAAGTGGAAATGAAGGAAAATTCTTATGAACTTTTGTTCTCCTGGAGTTCAGCTCCTCCTCCTCCTCCAGCAGAGAAATCAGACATGGTGCAGATACAGAAACAATGATTATGACTGATGACTGTGAGTTAAATACATATATTAGAAATCCCGACTCCGCCTGTGGTGGTTACTTTATTACAGTGTGTGTGAACGTGACAAAGCGTGTTTACCATTGGGACACACCACATCTCTGTGGCTGCAGAGAAAGAAGAATTGTGTGTGTGTGTGTGTGTGTGTGTGTGCGCAGTATGAATCCTCTGTTCTATCCTAACTGAGAAAACTGCTTCATACTGAGCTCTGCTTTTGTGTGTGGTGTTGTGAGTGTTCACATCCAACGTCAGTCACGAGAGACACGAAGCTGGGCAGAGATGGAAACACAGACTCCCTTGTTGCTGCTCTGCTGCTGGGGCAGTGAGTTCTTTATCATCCCTCCACAGACCGAACCTGATCAAAACCCAAAGCTACAGGTCATTTTTCCAAGTTAACTTCAAGCTAAGCTTTTATTTTGAAGATTCCCCTCATATATTTAATCTGATGTACACCCACAAACATCCCATAGCTGAGTTATCTGTTGGTGGCAGGATGTAGATTAATTATCTTATCAGTTTGAAACACAGAAAAAAGAGAGAAATTAGTTTAGCAATCGTGGCAAATGCATGTTACATGTTCTACAGATAAAAACAAGATTTCTAAATGTGTTTGATGAATTCTGTGTGAAACAATTTTACAAATAAATACATTGCAAGTTAGATAAATAAATATATATTATATATTTATGCACATTCAACTTTAAATTTATTGATTGCATATAAATATCTAATAATAACTTTTTTGTACAATTATTTACACACTGTTAATTGTGCGTGTATTGATCGCATGAGACGTTTGAATTGGGTTTATACAGTTGTGTATGCTGTGTTCAAGTGCAGGTGAAAAACATCCAGCTTTTCAAATAAAATAGACGCCTCCATATGATTGACAATAATTTAAAGTCATTTTACTTATTGAATTTTTATAGTTGTTCAAATTGTTTAGTATTTGTCTGTGGTTTGTGCAGTTTATTTGTGAACACCATAAATTACACTCAAATCGTCATACACACTTGTGAGTCTTGTTTTTATTTGCAGGTCGTGCAACATGCGTTTGTCACTCTGTTATTAATTGAGACTAATTTCTCTCCGAAACCAGATTCCTGCTTTTTGTCCAAACTGGGTGCAGACTAACTGCTTCTAACTCATCGATGTGACTCGGCATGTAAGCGCTGGTCACACGGAAACATTTCTTAAGCAAGAAAGTGCAGTGGTGATTTGACAGGACAATTATCATACATGACAAAGCAGTGATGCCTGTAGTTATAGCAGCCAATTTACAGTGCGGGTGTTAGTACTTTTTGCAGTGTTCAACATCTTTACACGTTTTAGCCCATTATCTATATTATGTACAGTATATGCTGAAAAGATTCCAGTGTATACCACTTTAGCTGACCAAGTTTTTCTGTGTATAATGGGCTAAAAACGTGCAACGTCAACAAATCCACCCTCTGCTTTTCAAATATTGATCATAAAATCCAAAATAAAACCATATTTTAACAGCAGGCTGCTTCGTAAAACAAAAAACCAGGAAAACACAAAAATCACATTACAGCAGTTTCTCTCCTCGGTAAATTCGACTCTGCATAGATTTAGTTTAAGACACACACAGGTAAGAACTTATAACAGTACTATGAAGGGGAGAGAGAGAGAGAGAGAGAGAGAAGATGTACTGCGTTCCCGGCGCCGCCTCCTGCTGCGAGCGTCTCCGTGTGCCGAGCGTAGAGCAGAAGAGAGGTCCTAGTGTTCAAATGTCATTCTGGGCTGTCACAGAGGCACTTCGAAAACAAAGCAAAAACAAAAGCAATCAGTCACATGGTAACCACTCACTCAAGTAATCACTATGATTGATATCATCAGGGATAGTTTGGGTTTATTGACGTGGGGTCGTGCGAGGGAAACAGCAATATTCTACATGAAGCGGATGGTTTCAGAGGGCGTTATTAAACTTAATTAACTTACACCTTACCTTTAATAATAATAATAATAATAATAAAACAGACAGGGCTACACTTTAATAACTGATTTACTACAAAGTCTTCCAGGTATTTTGTAAAACTGAACTCAGACTACTCTGTCACTGCATGACTTATTACAGCAGCAGGGAAGCTTCCCAATCAAATCCTGTTTACATCGTTATGTTTTTCTGTTCACCTGTTTTTCCTCTTTTTAAATGCCGACATCAGGAGCAAAAATCTCAATGTTGTGCTTTAACTTGTGTCTATCTGAGCTTTCTTTGCCACCGGCCAAACAGAAAAGACAATTCTGTATCTAGCATAGGTTTGTAGCTGAGCGTGCGCTGCTCAGGGACAGGTCCGCGCCTACCCAGGGAGGTGGTACTGTATCGCGTCCGCTGCAGAGTGGCGTAGCCGGGCTTGTCCGACAGCAGGATGCGGTGGGCCGGAGGGACCACGATGTCGCCGTTCCTCTGCAGGGAGGCACACCTGCGGAACGTCAGGTCCAGCTTCGTCTGGATGTTGCTGGAGCTGTGAGCGCGCTGTATGTCCACGGGGTCGTGATGTCCGGCCTTTCCGTTCGCCAGCTGCGCTCTGCAGTTATGGGCGTCACACCTGGGGATGACGCAGGCCTTCCTCTCTTCAAGCGCCACTGTGGTCAGCGTCCCATTGGAGAGAGAGAGTTTAGCTAAATTACTGCCCGCCAGCTTCTCCAGCTGTCCGTGGCCATCCGTACGCCCGTTTTGCCCCTTCATCGGTGACCTGGGAACGTCTTTCTTCATGAAAGCAGGTTTGAAAAAAGACAAGAGGCTATCGTGGCTGCGACCCTCCTGTCCCGTCTGTCCCCTCCTGTCCTCAGGTTGAATGACCATCTGTAACAAGTCTTTCTGTGCCCTGGAGGTCACCCCTGTTTGGACCTTAGTTCTTCTCAAAGTGGAGTCTCTGCTCGGAGGGGCGCTGTGGCTGATGTGCCCCCCTAGAATGGCTCCTCTCTGCAGCTGGAGCTCCAGGGTCCTGCCCTGGTCCTGCCTCGCTCTCTTAGATGACCTCTGCCTCAGAGAACCATCATCTCTGGCTTTGCCCTGGCTGATGTTTCTCTCCATACAAGGTCTGCTCTGTCCTTCTGGTATTTTGGGGGAGTAACAAGTGTCAGAGCTGAGTCTGTCCGTGCAACTAAGGCTGCTGCCGCTGGGTGAGCTGCAGTCCTGTCCTACGTCAAAGGCTCTTCCCTGCGCGGTCCTTTGCGGTGGGGTGGCCACCAGTGTGATGATGGGGTCTTTGGTACATCGTGGCCGGCGCCCAGACTCCAGGTACTCCACCAGCTCTCCGGGGCGGGTGGGGGTCGGGCGTTTAATGCGGTCCTTGGAGCCGAAGGACCATCGCAGAGGCAGAACTTTGCTCATGGTGTCCTTGGGCTTCATCGGTGATCTCATGCTGACACTCCTGCCGTGCGTCCCGCGGACAAAGGGCTTGGCTTCAAACCCATCTGAGGGAAAAAAACACGACACATGACACATACATACTAATGTGTACTTATAGTCTGTTTTAAAAAGGGCCGGATTAATATTATTATTCGATAATGCACTTGCTGCTACCGAGGTAACCACGAGTGTTGCCAGAGCAACCTGGAGTGAAGTCTTAAGGATTATAACTTTAAGACAACGAAAAAACCTACTTGTTTCTACTGTTTTGGGAGGTTCATCTCCGAACACCGGCAGCTCAGGAGAGTCTGGGGGCTGCACGGGCCCCGGCGGTCCAGGGACGGGGCCTCCTGACACGACGCTGCCCCTCTTACTGCCCCCAGTGAGCCGGACCAGCCAGTGGTCAGACGTGGATGAGCTGGTGGAGCCTACGGAAGAACAAAAGCATTAGAACGGAGCTATCAAGCCACGGGTGGTCATGAACCTGCAACAGCTAGAGAGAGGAGCCTCCCCACAGCAACAGCTATCGCCTCCACAAAAGTCCCGGTGAGGAAAAAAAAAAACCTGCATCCACTCTGCAAAAAAATGAAATCCGTGTGATCACCGCCCGAACTCCGTCATTACGCTGAAACCATCGAGATAAATGTTTCTCTGACTCCAGGAAATGAAGACCTTTGATGGCAGCAGCCTTTCTCTCCAACCGCAGAGAAGCTTCACTTTATTGGCTAAAATCAATAACTGAGATCACACTGATAACACACACTCACACACACACACACACACACACACACACACACACACACACACTCTCATGCTGCTGAGAAATTGTTCATCAAACAATTCTGGCAGACTGAAATTACGGAAGAAAAATAACTGTCTTTTTGCAGAGCAATCTGTAAGTAATGACAGGCGATATTTTGTCGCTGGGACGTAATGGGAGAATCCCGCCCGACAGAGAGTTTTTGAAAGGACTAACCGGTGACGGAGGAACTGGCAGACCAGGGGGGGATGGCGTTTCTTCTCTGGTAGAACAGGATGTAGGCCCCGCGCGTGCACACCTCCCCCTCTGGAACCGGCTCGGCACTGCTGTCGTCGTAGCTGTACCACTGGCCGTCCACCGAGTTCCTGCAGAAGGCTACGATCACAGGAACAAAAGGAAAGGACGTGAAGTGACTGGAGGAAACGACAGAGAGAGGCTTAAAAATGTGAACGTTGATCTCTTTTGGTTGGTGCCCCAAATCATACGTAGACATTATATTGATTTTCATTAATCCTGGATGATACGCAGCTGTTTTAAAGCCAGGTAGCAGCACTGCGTCCTTTACAACGAAGGTCACAACTGATGGTCTAAAGATTTCCTGCAGTCGAATGATTCATTATAACGCTTTAACAACACTCTTTCATCTAACCTGAGGGCCTCATCTGATCATGTTAAAGTGGGTTTATAAGCTCGGTCTAATTTTCAATGAGTTGTCTCTGATGTTCATGTGAGTAAAGTGGTAAAGTCCTATTTTGATGCCTGACACATTTAAACAAGTCATGGCCATTCGTCTCATTCATAAGTCTAGAGGTCGTCCACGCTGTTTATCCTGTAATGCTCTTTTAGATTACAGCTGATACAAAATGCTGCTGCTTGGTTTTTTGTTTTTTTTCAACACATGCTACGAGAAGCGACAACATCAGACTAATTAATCCTTGCCGCTCTTCACTGGTTACTTGTCAGGTTTAGAGTTGATTTAAATTTGCTGTTTGTTTTTACAGCCTTGCATAGACCTTGACGTCAAGGGTGAGCGTGAAAACTCCTCCTTCCTCTTTTGGATTCCTTCTTAAAACTAATGTCGATCTCATTCCTTCATCTTAACTCTTAATTCTCTGTAATTGCTTGATCTTGTTTTATTTTTCATTTTGGATTTAATCACTTATTCTTTGTTTTTACTGCAAACTACTAAAAGGTTGTGATTATAATGATTAGTATAGGTCGGACCTGTGTAATGTCCACCGTGCATTCCTCCATGGTGGTTGCACACGGCGTACAGGTCGTACAGGAAGTCAGGAGGAGCCTGGTCGGGTCGTCGGGGCTGCTTCCACCCGGGCTGGGGGGGGAGCGGATGGGTGCCGTGGTTACGGTTCACCATGTGAGGCGTCATGTCCAGGCCCGCCAGGGGGAAATGCACGAACGTGGTGAGCTTGTTCCTCCGCTCTCCCACCTGCCTGAAGCGCTTCAGGTGCAGGATCAGGATGTCCGGCAGCGTCCACAGGCTCATCTTCACCATGCCCTGCTGCAGCTGCTTACAGTGCGGGCACTTCCAGGCATCGTCTGGGGCAAGCTGGGGAAGGAGAGTGGAGGAGGGTGAGAGAGACAAGAAGAAAAGGAGACAACAAAAACTGAAAACTCTTTCACTCCACCTCTTCCTGAAAAATCAGAAGCTGAACCTCCTTTGTTTTTCTTATTCCCCTTAATTATACTCTGGGAAATGAAGCGTGACTAAACCTTGGAAACTCGCATTCCCTTTACATAAGCGCTCATCAACTCTTCTTGGGAACAGGTAGTACATTTCGATGCTGTTGCCATGGTTACCACTTTTGTTCACTTTTCCCGCCTCCCCCCATCCCCCGATTACCATCTCGAATACTGGGCAGTGAGGAGTCGTCGCAATGCACAAGGTCATCCAGTTAAAGTTTACAGTGAAGATTTTCTCTTGCTCTTGGCAAAGATCCTGTTTCTTCTGTCACGGCCGCCATCGCTGAACCCAGAGAGAGATATATACGGCGCATTCAGGAAGTATTCAGAGCCCTGTTCACATTTTGTTATGTTAATACCCCATGATGACCAGGCGAAAACGCAATTTTAGAACTGTGTGAAAATTTATATATATATATATATATAAAACACAATATCTTGCTTTAAAATTGAGCTCACAGACTGGATTATGTCAAAACGCAGATCTTTGGAGGGAAAAATCTGCTCCACTGAGAGTTTTCCTCAGAGCACAAGACTACAGGACAAACTCAATTTTCCTCATTTAGACAACTAATCAGCATCAGTTGGTTCATCCAGAGAAACATTTGCCTGCCCAGACTGAGTAAACACTGACAGCAGTGTCTCCCTCATGTCTGCAGCGCCGCTGTGTGGTGTCACAAGGTAACAGCAGCAGCAAAGAGGATTTAACTGAGGGTATCACCTCACTGCTTTGACACAAGATGCCTTCAATGACCACATCTTTCAAATTTCATGAATAGTTTTTTTTGTGTGTGCGTGTTACTGTAAATCAGACGACGTTCTGCTGCATCTACATCTTTGTGGTGAGACCAGTCATCAGTACGAGAGCGGATCGTGTTCAGAGTGTTCTGGTTGCTTTAGTGGATTCTGGATGTCAGTGCGTTTGTTTGTGTTCGACTGTTTGAACTCCGTACACAGAAATGTGTGTAACATTGTAACACACACTGTATATACATTCATCTTTAACATGTGCTATTTTTTAATTGATGGAAAGTAGTAAATATAATATATCAATATTAACAAACTGCAAAACTATGTTATAAATTAAATGATGAATTAAATGAAACATTAGAGAAACTAATGTCCAAACTAAAGCTCTTATATATTTCATGATTATATACTGTGTGTTTCTTTTTTTTCTTCGACAGCCATCGTGTTTACTGAATCCATACATTTACAACTATCTAACACGGTTCCTGTTCTGACATCTGTTCTGCAGTTTGGCTCATAGTTGCACAAAAACACAAAAACAACCTTTCTATCACTAATTATATCTGCTGCAGAAAGGCTTAACTGTTGTCACTATCATAAAATGAGTCACGTCGCTGCTGCCGTTACCAATTTAACACTCTGAAGAAACATTAAGAACAGGATTAACGTCACAGAAAATCTATGGTTCAGATAAGGCTTTTATACCCACAGCATCTTACAAGAGGAGATTAAGGAGGGGATTCAGGAGGCTCAGTGTCACGGCGCACGGCTGTTAACGGCTGTCGCAGGTAGCAGGTGTCTATAATAACAGACGGACTACCTGTTCCTCTTTGGTGTAGAGCTGGAAACACTCATCCAAGGTGCAGCTGTACTGTTGGACGTGCTGCTGCTGCTGATTCCTCACACTCTCCGCGTCTTTCACCACCTCCTCCTGAATGTTACCAAACAGGCTGCGGCCCGGGACAAAAACATGCAGACAGCAGATTCTTTTGTCAGGTTAACAGAGCATGAACGCTGCAGTAAACACGCGATGGTCTGCGACATATATATATATATATATATAAAAACTCACTGACCAGTCTTTGATTCTGTGCTCCCACTCGATGATGAGCTTG
>NW_019525478.1:166460-191562 GCF_002814215.2 Seriola lalandi dorsalis
CCGGCATTAGCTTAGCGTGTTACCGTGCCGACGTTTGCATCCTCGTTGAAACATTTCACTAAAAACCACAAATCAAGTCAAAGTAAGTGGAGACCATCAATGTCTGTGCAAAATTTCAATACAATCCATCTAATAGTTGTAGAGAGATTTGTGCACATGGGGTTGTCTGTGCGGTACGCTCTTTTACTGCAAATCAAATTTACCTACAGGTACAAATAAAGTAACCTAACATAATATTTAATTTGGTGGAAGAAAAAAAACCCCAAAAAGCCAGTAACAAGTCAGTTTGTAAGTTCATGTTAGTCACATATCCTGTATAAGAAAATGTATCTGCCATTTGACATGGACTCAGAGAGTTTACAGAGGCTGACAGAGTGAACAAAGTACACTAAAACACTTGTGCTGGTACATTCTTCTACTGTTTGATGTGGGTTGACTTGGGGACAGAACATATTTCCGAATCATTAGAGTTCAAACACTATCATTACATTAGTTTCTAGGATACAGTGTGTTGCACATTTGCATTTCAAAAGATTTCAAAGACATTTGGCCCCATCAGCAACGTTCAACGAATGAGTGAACTGTTCTCAGCGACTACACAAATGCAAGTCCTTTCAAGACTTTGCCAAAATGCCTGTTTGAAACGGCAATTCACTTCTGCAAGTGGAAAGCATCAGACATGCAATCATGAAAAGGGATAAAAAAACGTCTGCACGTTTCAGTCTGCTGCTGTAAAATACATCATACAACCTTTACAGCTGCTGTGACGTGTAATGAAAAGATGAGATGAGAAATCAAACATCTGCACAGACGGTGTCAATCAAAAACAAATGCTGGACTTTCACAACTTTAACAGTTACACTCGTGTGTTTTTACGTCATAACGTCTTCAGAATCTGGCTGCCTGCCTGTAGTTCTCGAGAAACGCTTGATTAGATTAGATTAGAGCAGATTTAAATTGCATTAAAATTGATTACGTTAGATCAAATTTGAATGAGCTTGTGGGAACATTGGGTCATTTCAGTATTGAAATGTTTGAGCATGATACCAGTAATCCCACAACAAAAGAACGTATTTAGAATAATTTAATAATCTCTGGTCCAATAATAGGAGAAGGTAGTGTCCAGACAGGCCGTCAGCCAAAGCGATAACGGTCGCTGGAGTTGAATGCTTACTGTGTTCACATCTGCAGAAACGTTCTTCTTGCCAATACAAACACTGAAGTAGTATGTACTGTATGTGTACTGCCAGGCACGCCTGCAAGAGAGATGGACGGCCTTTTATTGGCTCTTATTTGGATCTGATACTCGGGGTGCTTCCCAAAGCTGCATCAAAGGATTCAAGCAGGGACCACAATCAACAACCCCCCCGAGAAACTTGCGCAGAACAAAGCCAGTAAGATTTCAAAATGCCAGTCATATGTGTGTGTATGGTGATCTCTGGAGACGGAGGGAAAAATCAGTTTACACATCCAGAGCAGCAGCATGTTACAAGAGGTGTCTGGATGTGTTTAGAGACGGCTCATGCTGCTCAGCTGAGTGTGTGTGTGTGTGTGTCCTCTACCGGGATTAACGTGACGTGTTTGCGTATTTTCGACAGCCTCACCTGTCGACAGCAGGGTGGTAGAGCGGCCGCCCGTCCTGAGGTGACAGGTAGCTGTAAAAGGCCGATCCTCCCACCACACGGACGTTGAACAGCACTCTGGTGTTCTGAAAAGAGGAGCACAGCGAAGACACTGTAAAGCCTCGGGCAGCAGCGGACTCTTAATGCTTTATTGCGGCACTTGTTCTTTTGTTTTAAACATTGTCAACGCTTTGTATATTACCTTGATCCAATTGATTACAGTTGTACTTCTAACTAAACAACATTATTCTGGCGAACCAGTCCCTAAAGATGCTTGCGCAACAACCCAAGAAGGCAGCGGTGCCCCACAGATCTGCAGTTTTATTGGGCCGACAAATCGGTTCTCACTGAAAACTGAAATTAAAAAAATGAAAACCTTTTCCCATGTTGTGTCATATTCACTAAATCATTTTTTTTTATCATGTTTCAGTTTGCATCATCAGTCTGTCCACCGCTTTTTATTGTTTTTGATTTTTTACCCAGACTGAAATATCTAAACGACCGCTGGATGGATTGCCATGAAAGATCTCACAGACATTCATGGTTCCCAGAGGATGAGTCCTACTGACGTTGGGTTGATTGCAATGAAAAGTAATTCAGACGTCCACCCCCCCCCCTCAGGGTGAACTGTAAAAAAACCTTGGTGATCTTATTACTTTTCATCTAGCGCTTATGTCCAATACTTTGGTTTACAGCCAAATACCTGCAGAACCGATGACGTTCCCGTCACCTCAGCCGTGTTTACTGCTAATGAGCAAATGTCAACTTGCTAAACTCAAATGGGGAACACTGTAAACATTATACTTAACATCAGCATGTTAGGGGTGTTAGCATTTAGCTCAGAGCACTGCTGTGCCTCAGTGCGGCCTCACAGAGCCACTGGCACGGCTTGTTAAGGTCTGAAAATGAGCGCTGCCACACACCCCACACACTGATTCACCACAACAAATTATGAGAAATGTCACTGCTTGTAGTTATGTGTTATTCATCCATCATGGTTTTGGTGTAACTGCTGTGAGATACTTTCATAATGGAAAAATGAGAACACATAGCTCACAGTTTTGCAGCCGCAGCAATATTTCTCATGACTTTTACTGTGATGAGATACTGCCGCTCAGTTCGGAGACTTCAGGCCATAAAAATGAATGAATCCAATATGTGTGCAAAATAAAATTTTATATGGTTTGTTTAAATTACTGATGTCTCTCTTTTTTTATTTTGATTAAAGCAGAGGATGTGCAATAATCCAGTCAGCAAATGAAGGTGTTTAGCACAGACATTTACAAGCATTTTTACAGGCTAGAAACGGCCATTATTTCACCATCACGCTCGATCTCAACAGGTACGACACCCTGACAGCAGCTTCAGGCCTCATCTTATGATCAAAGCACAAAACAAACATTTCAACAATTATTGCAAATGTTTAATGAGCAGCATCAGATGAAGTGGGGAAGTTTTTCCTCACATTTATTGCCCCCTCATCCAGCGAACCGTCATTAACACTTATGGGTCTATTTTCATGAACCGAGTGACACCAACTGTGCATTAATTAATAATTAGCACAGTTGTTTTGTAACGTATGTTGTGAGGTCACAGTGACCTTGACCTTTGACCTTTAACCACCAAAATCTACTTGAATCCAAGTGAATGTTTGTGCAGAATTTGAAGAAACTCCCTCGGGGCGTTACTGAGATATCGCGGTCACGATAATGGGACGGACGGAGAACCTGAAGACGTATCGCCTCACGCCGTGACTGTCGCCGGCGCCGAGGCATAAAAACACTGCCCTGCCTGTGAGTCAGCTTTGACAGACGCACTGAGGGGTTTTTATCTAACATGGATAATTTTGCTGTGTTTGAAGTGGGCCACCATGAAAAATAGGCTGAGGCCTGCACCTGCGTTTTTAAGTTCACAGCAGTTTGAATCAACATGTAGCACCTGTGTTAACGTACCGTCTTACAGAAACAAAAACATTAATAAACCCATAGATAATCGGACCGCGCTCTCGTATCTCTCTCTGCTGGATTGAAAGCCAGAGTTGAGAAGAAATACGAAAGAAAAAAAACCTGAGGTATAATATTATCTTTTTCTCCTCGTTTGAAACACGTTCATATTACTCCCAGATCTGCTTAGATTGGAGGTGCTCTAGGAATGAAGGAGCGCTTTGCAAAAATGAAACTGATTTCCTCTTGTTCCAGTGAAATCTGAGTGTGTAGCTGCTGAGCCCAAACACAAACACCCACTCCGGGTTTTGTTGAGGAGAGCTCTGACGACGAGGAGCACAGCAAAGCAGACAGCAGATTCCTGGAAAACGTTCATATGATGAACACATGAACCCGCAGGAATGCATAACCCTTCAGTTACACAACACCTCCGAATCACTGCCACACATATGCAATATGCCGCATTATTAAAAGCATCGGGACGGTCAGCTGCTGAAATGCTGCAGCAGTTAGTACTGAAAACAGGAACTACTCATTCTGAGTACACGCACAGAGTCGTGTAATTAAGACTGTATTATCTTCTCTTCATCTTTCAGCATCTTGTGTTTATGGACACTGCGGGCATCAAACTCCCCTGTGGTGCTCAGGCGGTTGTTGCTTTTCCAGACAACCCATCAATGTTTTCCGTGTGTTCATTTTCAATCTGCGGTATGAAATGGAATGCAAGATGACAAGTTTAAACCCAAAAATAAGTTTTCTTTTCATTACATTCGTGTTTGGGCTCAATGGGAGTCGCAGTACAAGGCTTGTGTGCACATGTGAAGACCACCCATGGAGGAGTCCTGCTAATTCCAACTTCTCAGGAATAGGGTTTTTTTTTTTTCTTCCAACAAACATTGTTTGAAAAATGATATGATATACATTTCCACACATTCCAAAGGTGTTTGCAAAGCTACTTCAACAAGGGGATTCACCAGGTCTGTGGATTAGATATTACATGACAGGCCGGCCGAGCTCTGAACTTCTCCACATGCTGAGGCGGTGTGTCTGGGGCTGTGGTAGGAACGACTCTTGGATGGTGGTTTCTTTTTGTTTTTACCGTCTCCGAAGCCACAAAACACAAGAAATAAAGTGGAAGGAACGAAGTAAAGGATGTGTTTGTGTCTGCTAAAACTAAAAGATGAAAACTAGCTCACTACCTGCGACGTTAATCGTTACTTGCTAACGGTTTAAGCTAGCTGACGTTAGCAGCTCTGTCTCAGCAGCCCAGTCAAGCTTGTTATGTAAGATAGAACAGCAAACACATTGGTTAGTCCTCGTCCTAAAAGCCTTTAACACAGTTAAGCTTAAAAAAAACTCGTCTTACATTTAGCAACTAGCTAACTAGCGATACAAGAACAATGCTGTTTATTTCCATGTATTGGAGGATGCTGTGTTTTAGGCCGGGACATGCAGCTGTAGTGTAGGAGCCTAAAAGCATTTTTGTTGATGTTTAAGTGGTTAAATAACACAGTTCATTGATTGTTGAATAATTTAAATATTTACAGTAATCAAAAAGGTAAATATATGATTCTTTAGATTAGAAATGTGTGGTTATAATTTAAAATATGTAACATTTCATTTCTAATTGATTGAACTGTGTAGAACTTGGTTAGACCTTTAATGATCCCACGCAAAGGGAGATTAGGGGCGTTACCGAGAGGTGATCACGGCAGAGAGAGTAGAGCCACACAGTTTTTTGACCTCTCTCTCACTCTCTTTCTCTATCTCTCCTTTTCTGTATATTGACTTTTATTATTTGAAAGTGGAAAAGATTTTGTTTTGTATCACCTTTTGATGTAAAGTAAAGAATTTAACTTTACAAGTGGTCTCCTGGAATTTTGTGGATTTCGAAGTGGACGAGAGGGATGATAGAGCGTCAAGCTATGGCTTTACTAAATGGAAACTTACATGTAGGACATGACATCTGTGTGTCGACTTACTTAAGACCTTTTTTATACAAGATGAACTTTCCAAAGCTTGAATCATAAAAACGTGTCACTTTTTGAACAGCACATCAGCAAAGAGACCATGTTTGTTTTCCTCCGCAGTGGCTGGATGGACAGACGAAGAGGAATATGAGAGAAACAGGGCGGTGTAAACACATTGTGTGTGTATGTGAAAAGACAGTAAGTGTGAGTGAGAGGGAAAAAAATGAACAAACGAGCATCTGAGATCTGGTCGGGCTCCGAGCGGTGTCACCCCCCCCCCCCCCCGTCAGCGCGAGTTTCTGAGAGGAGGAAGAGAAAACCTGTGAAAATTCATCGCAGCATCCTGCCGGAGGAGTGCATGAGCACGAAGGCTCCACAGACACTGGAGGAGACGATAAAGTTTTTTATGCTGCCTCATGGGAAAATCCTTGGTCTTGCTTTTCGACCAAGGTTAATCACTTTTTTGTGCTCAGTGAGGGGAATGTTTTGCGGCATTGTTTGTGCCTGACAAGGCAAACGATCTCCAATTACCACCCAATGTAAAAGAGCACAGTGTTTCATTATGCTGTGAGTTTTAGCATTGTGTGTGTACAGCAGATTAACATTTGTCTGTGTAAGCAACGTTCAGGGCCAATACACGCACTGTGTGTTAGTTATCACACCAAAATCCCAACAGCTCAGGGTCCCCGAATCAGAAATGTAGTATGTGTGTGACAGTGGTCGTCTGTTAATTGCAGTTCTGCAGATGATGAGTGTGCTGTGGGATATCATACAGCTAGCTCTGCTTCAGCGAGCATCAAGCCAGCCACTGTTAAAATCAAGTCGTCAATTGGTGTCAGCAGCAGGAAGAATGGCTGTCAGAGAGGCCGTGTTTTTGTTTCTCTCAATTGCATCTTTGCTGAAGCTAAAATTAGACAGAAGCGGAGAAATCCACTTGTGAGTGTAATTCATTGATGCAAGAAAACTACAGTTTCTGCTGAGATGAAAGATTTAGAGCAAACATCTGCTCTGAGCATTGCTCCTTTCTTGGCAGAGGTAGGATCCAGCAAACTGATTATACTGTACGAGCCTGGTTTTAATTAAACGGCTGACAGCATGGGGCACAAAAGGAGACTACCGATCTCCAACGCAGTTACTGAAAATGCTGCACCTGACTCTTCTCTCTCTCTCTCTCTCTCTCTCTCTCTCTCTCTCTCTCTCTCTCTCCTGGCACTTCTCAAAGAGCACTGAGTAACGTGCACCGAGCCGGTCAACACTTTTCTCGCAGAACAATCCAGGCTCCATATGGCTCTTAATTGCAGCTGTGACATTGATCGGAAATCCGTTTGACTAGATGATTAACAGCATGCTACTGCACACAATCAGATCCTGAAACACGGGCGTTTGTACTGTACAAGCAAGTGAGCAAAGCAAGAAAACCGACCCTTTGGCTTCAGTGAAGTAAATAATTGAGTCGACAGTGACATACAGCAGGGGGTGCATCGAAGAAAAATACGCCGTTGGCGTTTCTGTCATTGCGTCCCTTACGTTGCACCGTAGTCACACCGACAGCGGAAAAGTAAACGAGCCTACTGTGCTTTCTTTTTTCTTGGCTTCTGACTCATTTAGTCTCATTAGCACACACTGTCCTACTGCCTGTCACAGAGATATATATGCAAATATATATAATGTACATTGTGGGCGTAAAAAAATCAGGTGTGTTTCCCGAGTGGTCAAAATTGAAACTATACACATTACCTCTTAAATTAAAAGTTAAATATTTCGGGACATATGTTTATTTGGTTTCTGGTTTTGGTTTCTAATTTGCAGTTTTACAGAGGTTTATGTGACTTTTTATTAGCTGGAAGCAGTAACTTACTCAAGTCTCCGCTGGTTTCCTGGCAACAATCTTTGGCCAATGCCAGGCCAAGCTAGCCGTTAGTCCGTTTCCAGTCTGTGTGAAGCTAAGCTAATGGTCTCATATAAAGCTGTAGCTTCACGTTTACTCTGGAGTTATGAGAGCACTTATCAAACTCTCTGCGATGAAGCAGATGAGCACTTTTCCTAAACTGTTGAACCCCGGCTTTAAATCAAGCAAAAAGCAAGATTAGCATGGTAGCCAGCTAAAGCTAACCCAGAGTAAAACGCAAAGTAAGATTTTGCATTAGCACTTTCCATCGCTGCAGTTCAGAGACTTTCTGAATGTAAAGTAATTTTAGTGCAGTGTTAATTTGCATTCAATAAATTCACGACTCAGCTTTGCATTCAAATAAACATCATCAAGCATTATTTTTTTTTCCTGCAACCTCATTAAATGATTCAGTTGCATTATCTGTAGTTATTCTCTTCAGCTTCAACTGTTGTAATGTTTTCTATTGGTTCCATCCATTTCATTTAAAACGTTGCTGTGTTCGCCCTCCCCATGCATACAAAAGGCCTTGTTGAAATTTCACACACTGCAATTTGAGCACTTAATATGAATTTATTTCTTGTGTCTAATGTTATTCACCTGTGTTTTTTCATTTAAAGTTTCAATTACTTTTCCATCCTGTGCAGACACAAGACAGAACACCCTAACTAAGACTGAGCTGTGTTCGCTGCAAACAGCTCTGACCTGCTGACAAAGTCCAGTATTTACTCTTAATACTGGCACTAATGAAGGCAGAGGACTCCTGCAGCAGAGGCCGGGGCGGCATCAGTAAATGTGATAGGGCCGCAATATGTCCGTACTGGGGGATGAGTAAAAAAACGTGTCTCGGTAGAACACCGTAACCCGTCCCAAACCGTTCCTCTTTGCCTCCAGCTGACGCTTCGAGCTCTCGCACCTGTACCACACAGTGTCTTTGTGTGGGCATGCTTTGCTCCGTCCCATGCCAATAAACATGTCTCGGAACAGGTGCACCAGCCGGCGTGGCAGGAGGGAAGCATGTCCCCTCTCAGCCTCCAGCTGGTGCTCAAAACTCACCCGCCCACACTACACAGCTATTAAATATGAGTTTTACAAGCATCATGCAGCAATTTCTATTGACTTGCTGCACATGGCTGTAGTGCAACTTTGGTCCAGGCTTTTCTGGTTGTGGTTGGGGTGAATAAAAATCAAATAAATAATAAATCTCTCCACTGTAGCTGATGCTGTATTTCTGCAGATTTACTGTATGACTGTCTGTATCCCACTGCTTTAATTAGCAGAGCAAGTTGAGTTTTGAGTTGTGTCTCATATTCATTTTTGTCCTTTTACTGGATGTGAGATCATTACCAGCTGGCAGGCTTCAACTGGAGGACCTGGGTTTGAATATTTGCTGTGTTTTGATATTCCCATGAAGTGAGGTAAAACAGAATTTGTCTCGCATGAAACAATAAATTATCACATTATTATAAGTAGCCGTGCGGTACCTGTGCCTGAGCTCCATTGATCATCAGGTAATAAAGTTTGCTGAGGATGCTCTGCTGCAGCTGGTCCCAGGAAATAGACCGGTCCTCCCTCATCAGAAATGGAGGCCCAAACCTTAAACGGGGGACGGAGGAAATTAGTGTTACAGGGTTCAAAACACATCTCACAGCAACTCAACTCAAGCACTCCAAATCTCTCCTCCTCCTTTTTCTATTGTAATGTAAATAATTATTTATTAACATTATCAGCATTAGAGCAGAATTCTCATTACAGCCTTTCAGTGGAAGAAGAGACGGAGATAAGGAGGAGTGGGAAAAAAGCTTGATGACGACAGGGACCACCTTCATTTCAGATGATAGATCACATAGCACGTTTATTATAATACACATTTAATTGAGGGCAGCCCTCCATTGTATGTTTAGGATTTATTAGTATGAGATCATATGAGCACACATGTGCAGGAGGAGACAAAGACGCTCATACACACAGTGAAAGATGACATGGGGTATTATGAAGAACTGTATATTAAATGGCAGGAATATAACGATAATGAATGAAAAATAACCTTTTTTTTCAATTATATTTCATGCTTCTTTTTTCTTTTTCCTTTTTAGATTTCTGCAGACCTTGAAACCAAACAGATCATCAGTCACACAATTTTCCCATTAGATCGTAAGCAGATACCATGGAGATCCTCCAAACAAATTAGGCTGGATTACTGTTCAGGATGGTAACCATTAACATTCTGTGGCGGCAGCGTGACCACGACATGGGAAAAGAAAAATACACTCCACAAAAACGGAAAGGAAAGGGGCTTAAAATTACAATTAATTTAATTGGAAACTGCTATGGAGCAAGAGACAAAACAATTCTCCTCATCGAGCTCATAGAAAAGTGTTTTAACTCACATGACCTAAAGATCGACACAGAATGCAGTGAAAACATTTAACAGTCTGACATCTTGTCTGATTTATTTCCCTCTTTCAAGACATTTTTCATGGTATCATGCAGTGAAATGTATCATCTACTTCTGAGTTCACAATGATCTTTATTTATTTTCCCCTGCCTTCACCGACGTGAGAAGCTAAATGTCAACGAAATCAAACTGTTGACCTTCAAGAGAGGTAATGCGAAAAAAAAAAAAACCGCAAACCTTTTTTACTTTCACACATAAAATGTGAAACTTTCTGAATTCCCGTCGACTAATATCCATCGAGTTTCACAAACCAACAACACTGAACGCTTTCACACTGTGCCGAGTTTCAGAAATGTACCTGTGATGCTGTTCTACAGAGAACCAGAGCGAGAAACAAGTATGTGACTCCAATGTCATTTTCTTGGCACAGACAAGTCGTCCAGCTGTCATCTGATGAGAGCGAGATAGGCTGGTGGTTTGATCAATGACGGGGAGGCGTTTGAAGGAGAAACTGAGACGCCCACGCTCACGGATGGGATTGGACTTTCTCACAGCTGTGCTGGCGAGCTCACCTATATTGATCTCTCTGGACTCTGTCAGGGAGACGGGTGTGTCTAATGGATCTTTATATCGTGCCAGATGTCACATTCCTCAGTCGTTTGATATGAAACTCATCTCACAGTGAGATGTGAGTCCTTTCTCCAACAGGGAGCTAAAATGACCTTGATGTGCTTCAGCAGAGCAAGGCTGGAGAGAAAACATGTCAGCCGAAACACTGCACGTAGAACTCACATTCGGTTAAAGGCTGTTAGTGAAACCAATGAAAAATGATTAGTATTGTATTGGAGGGTGGAGCTAGTTAGCCCACTTAAATAAACTAATTAAAATGTTATTGACTCCAACATAAGCAATGGATGTTTTGAGAGCTTGACAAGCAAAACAAGCGGATATATTCCTGCTCGTCAGTCTACTGCTCATTGATAAGACTTCTCCAGTCCACTTGTAGGCTATAACTGACATTTCCTTATTGAGGACAGTTTATAATTGAAATGACATAGATGTAAATACGGGACTCCACTCGCAAAGTTTCTTCGAGGCGGGTCAGTAAAGAGCGTTGGCAATGCAGCAACAGCAAAACTTACAAATAGAGAAGATAAACTCAACCCAAAGCTTGACAGACCAACAGTAGTTATGGTTGGTGTTCGAAGGGTCGGTTGATGTTATTTACCTAACAGCCTGTTGCCCTGCTCCTGCAGCGTTGCACACCAACAGAAGAATCTTGACCGGGACGCCCTGGTTGAGGAACTCTGACGACAACGTCCCAGATGAAGGTAACCTCTGACCTTCAGGACCGGTGGAGTATGGAGATGATGGCAGGCTGTGATGGTACCCTGGAGAAAGTCAAAGGGGGGTGGGGGGGTGGGGTGCGAGAGCGAAGAAATGAGAGGCAAACAGCCTACTTTAACATTGATAGCTTACAGCATGACATTTCACATCTTCTCCTTCAGAAGGAAAAAGAACTGATTTCAAGTACTGAAAATGTGATCATTCAACTTAACACCTCTAACAAGGAGAGAGGAGGAGGACTGAGATGTATAAAGTGGCGAGACAGCAGCTTTCTATTTGGGGAACAGTGATTCAGAGGGGAGAACAGATGGACCAATGGCTGCCTGCACTCTCAGCAGGAGGTATTATCTGATGCAGCTTCTGCTCCACATCCTGTCCTGGTGGGGTGCCGAGCATCACTCGCCTTCCGCTCCCCCTCGCGTCTCCACCAGCGGCGAGGGGTGTGACTGACTGGGCGCGAAAAGCCCAGATTATGAGATCCCAGTGTGACGTGACGTCGGCGGTGATGCGTTTCTCGTCTCTCACACAGCTGACAACCGCTGGGGCTTAGCACACAGGTCAGCATCCTCAGAAGTTCATGGTGATAAATCACATGGGTAAATTAGACCCTCAGACGCAGACGAGAGCGTATTGATTGACCACGGCGGCTGCGCTGTCTCCAAACTTTTCATTAAACGCTGTTGTTTACACCCGACACATGATTCATCACTGACACAGCAAATGCCACTGCTGAGCATCTTGTTGCTAGGATCCTTGCAAAGCAGTGAGCCACTGTGTTAGCACCCCCCCCCCCATCTAACAGAAGTAATTGGGGTGTGAGGTCATTAAGCTTTGCCTTGTATGAAGGGAAAGACCTATTTAAAACTAATCAAAGTCTACATATACACCACCGACGCTTTAACATTAAAACCTCTGATTGCAGTGTCTTGACCCTGAGAATGAGAGTAATGACAAGTGCGCACGGCTTTTCATTTATTAATGTCGTTCTAATCAAGCAAGTGATAAAACTTGCTTAAATCGCTCGCTGTAATTTACATGAGCGGCGACCTCTGACAGCTGCGGGGATGATTTATGGGGGTAAAATTCGCCTTTTAAATTCTCAGTGAAACATGTTCATGAAACGGCGGTAAAATGCAGATGTCACCTCCTGGCCTGTCCCACGAAGATTTACACAGGGAGGCCTGGGGTGGAGAACTACCTCTCGTCGCTCATTAAATCAAAGTTTTTGTATCGGTGTGTCATAAAATGCACTGCTGCTGCTCATATTTTTCAAGGCTCTTGTCGCTGATTACACTTTTCTTCTTTCTTTTTTTTTTTTTACTTGTTTACAAGATGAATAATGGTGGAAGTATTTGGTGTGTGCTGAACAATTCCCACAGCTGTACTGAAAAAGGCACTTACACTACACCCATTTGAAAACGTGTACCATACACACACACACACCAAAAGTAAAGTCTGTTTTGCCCACATACCTGTTGATCATAATCTCTTGTTGCCAAAAAGCCTCTAACTAATTCTAAGTAACCACAGGAAGTCTGTGAACTCATCATTCCTCTGCACTCTCAGGCTTCTTTCATTGTCAAACACACACACAGGATGAGCCAGACTAAACATAGCCAGACTATGTGAAAGCCCATAATTAAACACCTCTGCCTCTAAAGGGATCTACTCTACCCACAGCTACAGTACCCCCCCCCCCAATCCCATTAGCTGTCTGCTCAGTCATAGTCAAGGTCTTTGAGCAAAAATGGTGGTTAGACACATACATGCACATGATATCTGACTTAAGCTTATTTCGATTTCCTAACACATATTTATTTTTAAATATTACATAATAAGTAATTTGTTTAAAGAAATGAATTTATGGACTGAGAATGTGACACATGGTGCCAAAGTAAACTACCACTAGCTGTGAACCAGGGGGCCGGAACTTGAAAAATTTGTTTTTATATTGGAAGAAGTGAAGAAAAAGTAATTGAAGTCATTACCTGACTGTCTGCAATGGACTTCACACAGTAATATTCACAACCTGGAATTACCTTTATGAGAGACACTTTTGATTCTTTTGATCTGTGGACACTTGCGAACTAAATGAACGTGATGCGATAGCTTCAAAGGCAGGGAGTCGTCGTTTTATAAGTTGTCGTTCACCATAGTTTATTACAGTACAACAGTTACCATGGTCAAAATACACCACCAGGACTATCCCCCTTTTCTTTTTTTTTTATTTCATAGGTAAAAACATTGGATATTTTAATGATATATTGACCACCGAACTGGTAATGTCCCTGATTTTCATTTCAGAAATCTGGTCATCTTATTATAGAGACAAGAGTTAACATTAGTGTTGGTCTCATTTCATTCCACAAATTTTTTTCGAGCTATTTCAGTATGGAGCAAAATGAACTGAACGACCAACTAATCCTTGACAGATGGAAACAGAAAGGGAAGCACCACTAGTAGCACGAAACGACATTCTGCAGCATCAATGGATTAAACCTCCTCAAGTCACGTCTCTGCATGTTTGTCACATGTAAACAGTCCATACGTTTATTAACAAATTCCAAAGTACAGTATGAAAGATGATCTCACTTTACTGAAAACTGGGCTCTAAATGAAGAGGAAGGAAGAACCTGTTTTCTGTTTGTAACAGAAATAAAAGAATGTGAAACGGATCTTTAACTGTGAAAGCCAATTATCTATTTCCAAATATTCTTTGGCAGGTGAGCCCATATTGCCCAAATCTCGTCACTGGCACCAGTACTCCATACAGTGATTTTATGCTTATTAATTTCTGTCAGTGAACCATCAAATCCCAAACAGAGAAGATTTCTCTCTCAGATAACTCTTTGAAGTTTTATACAATATTAATTATTAATGTAAACCTCAATTATATTGACTGCCAGATGGTAAGCTCATGAAAACGCTGCAATCCAAACACAAACAGAGGCACTTAATCATGTTTCCACTGTCCTCAATTCACCAAGACGACATGAATGGTGTCAAAGCAACGATTAAAACGTATGTGCAGCTCCATCGTGAGCGAAGAGACGATAGTTTATCACATAAAGCTGCTGTTTCTTAAAAAGGAATACTTTCCAGTCTTTATGCTAAGCTAAGCTAACCGGCTACTGGCTGTAACTTCATATTTACTGTACATGTACGAGAGTGGTATCGTGGTATTCTCCCCTAACTTGGCAGGAAACATATTCCACAAAATGTTGAACTATTTCTTGAAATTATAACCAACAGGAAGTACAAAGGTCAAAGGTCAGAGCAATAGTGGCCAGCCAGTATTTCTTAAGATGGAAGTGGAATGAAATGATGAGAGTATAGAGGAGAGGTGAAATATGCAGAGCTAAAACGATGATGTAAGAAATTAATTTGAAGACTAGAGCAGCGAGGCTGGGAGTTGGGAAGGTCACTTGTTGGGTTTGTTTTTGGCATAATCTAACGCTCTGTAATTTTTTTTTCATTCATGGCAGACACTGACTGAACAGCAACCTCACGCTGTGTGTAGCGGCCAGTACTCTTCAGGAGGTTTTAAATCAAAGTTAGGACTGTGGCTAACTATTACCTTGAAATTCACTGAATGGATGCCGGTGAAATTTAATCTATGAAGTGTGGTACGAGTAACAAGGAAACAAATGCGCGTAGTGAAGCATGATAAAACTGAGTTACAATCAGATTTTTCTGCTTTAAATTTCCCACAAGATGTCCTGGCTGCTCTCACAGAGACCCATGTGTCTTCATTCAACACCTAAGGACATAATTTACATTGATAACTTGCGCTTCACAACATAATTACTACACTAACCTTCAGTGAGACCCCCCGGTTAGAGTTTGTTTTCCTGTCTCGTATCTGATCCCTAAGACTTTCATTTAAATGTTCAATATATAATTTTCTGCTGCCAGGGGTCTCTTTTGTGAAGTTGTTGTGAAGTACTGTGGGATCATGGGAGTTGATGTCTTCACCGCTATTGCCGTCACTGCAGTCAGCGTCTTCCGGTTAGGATTCCTTCAGTGTAAATCTTTAGGAGGTTTTCTCCAGAACAAACGGACCCTGGTGATTAAAGTCAGTAAAAACACAGAATAAAGCACTTTCACGTTAAGTATCAGTCCGTCCTGCATCTCAGAGCCGAGCTGCTGCTGACGTTTGTTATAACTTGTTTCTCCTATAACTTCAGATCCAGACGACCGGTGACTAAAATCCTTCATCCAGTAGAAATATACAGTTTTAAAAAACTGCATCGTATCGTAAGCCTTGATCACTTCTGGCAGACGACCAAAACTCATGTGCAAAGCGGGTGTGAGGCTATTGACAGGCGACACATGGAAAAGACTGTTACCTTGATTAAAATCATGGATTTCTCTTGGTTTTTACGTTGCATTTACTCATTTTCCAGACGCTTTTATCCAGAGCGACTTAACAAGACTTGACTCAAAACATTTTTAACACAGGTTTATTTAGTTGTTTTTAGACATTTTAATGCGGAAAAGTTACATATTATAGCTTTAAGCGTTTACGGATAATTGATTAATAATTGATTAGGGCCAGACATAACTGCAGAGGGGGCATAATCACAATTTAAGGTGTCAGACAGTGTAAAAAAAATGTGCATTTTAAACATTAATACAGGACTTTAATGGTCGTCCTTACTCATATGCTATTTTGATCTTATAGCTTTCATTAATCACAAACAGAGAGGCAGAAAATATTTATGTGCTGCAGCTGCACTTGCCTTTTATTGAGTGAAATAAAAATAAATTATCTTAATTTGTCATTTATGCATTTAAGTAATTTAAGAGAAGCTGGTGGGATATTCATTAATTAGCTAAGTAAGAGACTATTTTACATTAAGCAACAGTACGAGCTAATGCTGACATTTAGGCTTACTCAGTTTTTTTTTTTTTTTTACGTCAAAAAAGTCCCAGAAGGTATAAAAAATAGTGGCGGTGGGAGGAGAGGTATTACATCTAAAAGTGAATAAGTTCGACAGCAAACAAGCACATTTCCTAAAGATGTTAATGTTCCTCTTAAGATGATAACATCTGTGTTCTCACCGGGTAAACATAGCAACGCGAATGACGGCACAATCTGCTGTGCACAGGAAAGTGTTGAGCGGTGATGCAGACTCTATATCAACCCCGCAAGTCAGAGCCGGTGAGAACACAGGGGGATTTAGTTTGAGCGAGCAGCAGACCAGCCAGACTGTTTGGAGGGGGCGAGGGTGGGGGCAGCACTGCTTTGTGCGGTCATTGAGCAACATAAATTAAAGCACTAAAAGTCCCATTTTTCAGACAGAACGGCAGCGTTAACACAATGCTGGGACTCACCGCCCTGTGGGACGGGACAACGGAGCAGAACCTATTTGCTGACGGCACAAAGCGAGAAACAAGGGGATACTACGCACTTAGGTACTTCAGAGCTCGCATCTGAGGAACAGATGAAATTACAAGAAAGACGTAAGACATAAATCTGCACAGGGAGGACGTAATTCACAGAGCTGTGTGTGATGATATATATACTTCTTAACGTGCTCCCCAAGGGCCGCCGTGCAGTAAGGTGCGTTCCCCGAGGGTTTCGTTAAGCAGAGTAACTTAATAAAACTGGTTTGTTTTCTCACAGATCTGTTTGTACATCCACATTAACGGTACCAAAGACAATGTGTTGTGACTAAAACTATAGCGCCTGTTGTACTTAAGTCATGCAGCTACCTGAGATCCGCGCAGAGCCTCCTCTGATGTAGAGGGGCGGAGCCTGGAAGGCGTAGATGACATCATTCTCAGCGATGCAGGTTAGATCGTCCTCATCAAAGAAGGAGCGCTGAAACCCTGTGGAGTAAACCTCTGTCAGGATCACCTGGAGACACACACACACACACACACACACACACACACACACATTAGTTTCCTTATTACAGTGCCATTATAAAGCTTATAATGCGTATAATGAGTGAACTTTGAACCCACTTGACACAACACCAACAGATCTCAAATCCAGCGTAATTATTTATTTAAGCTGAGAGTAAATTCAAGCCGATGGGAAGGATAAAAGGTCAGAATAAGACACACTGCACTATAAGCACACTCATTTTTTAATGCTCCCATATTTTGCAATTCTGTCTGTTTTTATTTTCATTTACATATTTTATCATCTACTGTTTACTTTCATTGTCCTTGTATTCACCCTAATTCTATTGTACTATTTCATTTTTTATTGTAACTCACTTTGAGTGACATCTTCTGTTTAAGAGGAATACGGGTCCACACTGACCTCTGTTTATTCCTGCTTTACGTTACCTGGTCTGGAGAGATTTTCCCCTCGTCGGCCACCATCCTCCTCAGGCAGGCCACAGAGCCAAACAGAGGCACGGCCAGCCCGGCCCGCAGGTACCGCTGCCCTTTGGTGCTGAACACCAGAGTCACACACAGCGGCCTGCCACACATCAGAGCACACAGTCAGGGACGGTGGGAAATAGAGCGGCCTCTATTTTGATTTTTATGTGCCATTCCCACTGCAGCCTCCTCTATGGCCAGGGAGGGACAAAAGAAGACTTTCATGAATAAATCAATACATTTTAACATTAATAATAGATCATTAGGAGTTTTATGCGTGCGAAATAATGGAATCTCTATTGCATTTTTAAAAACAGAGCGCGCCTGCCTCTGACCTCTCCAGAGTCAGCGCTGACATGAGCAGGGTGCTGGGACGTAATGGCTTCCGTGAATAACAGTAAACTGACGAGACATGGAGGACCTCCATCAGGCACCTGTGGGAGTCTGTGTCCGTACGGACCTACGGCCTGGAGACTCTGGCTAAACTGCTAAACTCAAATCTTTTATCTTTGGGTGGGGGGGGGACTTGAGTGTTTGAACTTGAGAAGAAAGGTGGAGAGCTAAAACAGAAACACGAGGAAGCGAAGTCAGAACATTTCTTCTAAAAGATAAAAACAAAAACAAAACTGAAACAGAAACCTAGAGAGAAACCTGCTGCACAAACTTAAAATAACTTCTCCTCGGCAGCCGGAGAGGTTCGGTAACACAAAGCTGCTATCTGCGTCTGTTTATGTCATAAAAATATTATGTATTTATGTTCAGATTCATATTTACATCACTCTACCTGCTCACAATATATACAAAATAAAATTTATCATATTTCCAACATTTACCTGAATTGATGAAATATTAAAGCATACATGAATGAATGATGTCATCCATCATGGCCTTACACTTAACAATAACCTTGATGGCTACATGACAAATAATCAAAACAAAATAAAAGTCTCCACATCAAAACTCAAGATCAGCAGCTGAAAAACCAAAACAAATCAGGATTCTTCACTTGGATCTTGTCCATAAAATATTTCCTCAGGTCAGTTTACAGAAGGCAACGAACAAATCCAAACATTGCTCTTCAGGAACGTTGTGAGACGCTGCGGTGGAGTAAAGCTTGTCGGCCTCGAAAGCTCACTCAGCAGGTTTAGTGACTCTGCTTAAATAAAAGCTCAGTAACTATTAATAACTGTGACATTAGAGTTTGAACGGTAGGAAATTAGAGGTCAGAACACTGCGCAATAAAAATAAAAGGACTGGAGGTTGTGTCTATAATGGAGAATGTAAAGTTTGTCTGAAGCGTCTGATTAAACAATGAGAGAGCTATAAATAAAAACCACATTGATTTTATTAATTGAAAAAGAAGATTGCACATGACATGGGAGGAGGTCCAGGTAAAAAACAAAGTTAAGCCCAGTTCATGGTTTCTATTGGGCCTCGGACAGATGCGGACGTGCTTCTATTTATCACCACAGTCAGGGGTATACGTGCACGGACACGTGCGCACACGTGCACGCTTCCTGTCAGCAAGGAGGAGAGCTTTTTTGTTCTTGCATTTGGCCAAACAAAATGACAAAAACTGAACCAAGGAAAGTTCTAGTGTTTATAACAAAAACTGACTTTAATTTTTAAACTGTACCTGGACACCAGAGATCCTGATACCACTGTAAAGAGTGAGTTGCCAGTGTGTGTGTGTGTGTGTGTGTGTGTGCAAAAACTCAGATGCTGCAAGTTATGCGTGCATAGCATTACCAATGTATTAATATTCACTTACATCCCTCGTATATCCACAGTGTTTTTATGGAGGATCAGTTACATGCCAACAACTCAACACCAACCACTGTTTCACTGTTTCCACACACTAAGTGCATGTGGTGGTTTGGCTCCATGTTTCTGAAAGATCTAAGGGACCCACTGGGTTTACGTTCCTCAAGCATATCAGAAATGTATTTCCGCCCCGAGCGATGAAGTGATCCATAAACTGAGAGGCAGCACTTTGAAGTTGGCTCTATAACTAACTGGAAGGCAGATTTCTGCATAACAGGACAAATCTGCATAATTTCTACTGTTCGCTGTTGGGCTACAGTAGTATTGTTTCATCTGTACACAAATTACTGAAGCGACGTGTTCGCTCCTGTTCCACTGATTTGGGTTGGGAAACAGGAGACATCAAAAGAGCCTAGCGCAGAGCGTACAGTAAATTGGCGGCATTTATCAAGCCGCTGCTCAAGGAGGTCTCGCAAATTTATGCAAATTATGTTTTTTACTAATGTCCACCATGAACAAATCAAAACAGGGTAACAGCTAAACCACTGCAGTGGGGATTAGACTGCAAGGGTCAATAAAAGCTTTAATTTCAGTATTAATTAGAAACAATTCCTACCTTTTTCTTAATTTACTATATCAAAATGATTCATTACACTTCAACTGTTAAAGCCTTTAGACAGCTACAACCCCAACATGTTGCTCAAGTTAATGAATCTGATTAATGGCTGCAGTTGTATACAAAAGGTCCATATCACATTCACAGAGAAGCAGCGATATAGTGTAAACAAAACCATCCAACATGCAAAGTGCTCGTGTCGTGCCAAGGGACACGAGCCCAGTGCTTGGATAGCCGGGCACAGCAAGTGTTGGTTCGGTAACAAGCAGTGTGTGTTTGTGGCTTACAGACATGATCTGGCTGAGAGAGAGAGCTGATCTCCTCACACAGAGAAATGCTTTAAAATACAATCCATCTGTTTATCCCTTCAGAAGTGTTTTCCCTCACCCTCTCTGCCACACAGTGGAAAAAAAAGAAAGAAAAAAGGACGGTAACTAAATACTCTGGACTTGGATCACTGTCAGAATGAAGCTCTTAAAAGCCATTTCCCAAATTAGAAGGAACGTTGGCTGAACTTGCATGAACTATTTCAAAGACAAAAACTAAAAGGAAGTAAATAACTAGCGAGAAGAAAAAAAGAAAAAAGAAAACCCTGGCAAACCTTAAAACAGCAACACACACCTCCGCGTGTCAATCATGTAAAAGAGTTGAGCTTTAAATACAGAGGCTGCACCGTGTAAAAAAAGGTACAAGTCGGCCAATCAAATGCTTCTGTTTAAGTTAAAGAAGCAGTCGGACATTTTGCTTCCTTGCCGTGGTGTGATGTGAAAAGATCAGAACCTTGTCCGTCCGTTCAACGTGTCAACTGGAGCCAGGTTAGCGGTTAGCTTGAGTTAGCATTAAAGATGGCACGTGGGGGAAAGAGCAAGCCTGTAACAAAGTTCATCCATCAGCGCCTCTGAAGCTCACTCATTAACACTTTATATCTTCTCTGTTTAATATGGACCCAAAAAAAACGAAATGTAAAAACAGCAATTACCTCCTTCACGTGTTTTAATCCGTCACATGGACGATTAGTTTCTACACGTTTGGACTGACGGATGATTAAGGTTAGAGTTAATTTTTTGGTTTAACTTCTGCATGTCGCAATCAAAACAATAACAAAAGACGGCGTGGGGTGACACTGTGAAATAGCGAGGGATCATGGGAGTTGCTGTCTTTACCACCATTGCTGTAAACTGCTCCCGGTGTCCTCTCCTCCCCTATACCAGGGGACACGTTTCAACAACGAATAAAGACGTTTCACATTAAAGAAAATCAGTGATTCACCGACACAGGGCGTCTCCGAGGGGCCGGGGGCCGAGCCGCCCAACATTTTATTGGCTTTTTGTCTCCAGGCGTTGAGGTGATTAATATCGTATATTTCTCCTGGTTTGAGAATTACTTTTTGATGACATCTGGGATAATGTAGGTATACAGTTCAAAAACATATATAGCATAGGTGTTTTAATGTGAAAGGTTACATGTATCTTACATTTATACACTGACTGTACTACAGAGAAGAAACAGAGGGACCCAGAAAAGTTTCCAAAAACATAGTACAGGCCAATGAGGAGTACTGAAAGCATGTTGGTGTTTCTGTGTACAAGTTTGACAGAGAGAGAGACCATGGCTTAACTATAGCGAGGGAGGCACTGGCTGTAAAACAGAGACGTGAATGGGGTCTCCCTCCTTGATAATGTCAGGATTTCCTGAACAGGCTGACCCGCGTTGACCCGACATGGAGGCTGAGTGGGTGTTGTGACGTAAAGCTGAATAACACATTGTTCCTCAGCGCTGAGAGGGTTTTCCCACCAGCCGTTCAGCTCCACAATGACTTGTGTTCCTGCCGTATGTAGTGTAGGAACAAAGCTGGGTGTTGACTGGGCTGTTTTCTTACTGTAACTTATTCATGTGTTTGCAGAGTCAGATGAGTTACATGATGCTAACACTCTCCAGTTGGTAAATATGAAGCTAGAGCCAGCAGCCGGTTAGTTTAGCTTAGCATAAAGGCTGTAAACAGGGCGACACGACTAGCCTTGCTCTGCACCTCTACAGCTCACTGATCGACATGTGATATTCTGTTTGTTTAATTGGTACAAATACAAGAGTGCTAACCTTAGAGCCAGGGGTGCCCGTTTCTCTGTTTCCAGTGTTTACGCTAAGCTAAGCTAAGCTAAGCTAAGCTAACCACCTGCCGGCTGTAGCTTTATATTTACCGTACAGTTATTTTTGTATTGTAATCTGTGTAATAATAGTCAGGCAATCCTAGAGAGCAATGATGCTGCATATTAATACTGAGACCAGGTGCCGGTCACACCATCATTTATGGGCCGAGGAGGTCGAGCACTTGGTTCGGTTCAAAGTTTCTTAGAGCAAGATACTGAAACCTTAATTGCCCTTGATGTATCGTCGGTGTGTGAATGTGCAGGTTTGGTAGAAAAGCACTTACATGTATAGGAAAAGTGCTGTATGAATGTGTGTGTGTGTGTGTGTGTGTGTGTGTGTGTGTGTGTGTGTGTGTGAGAATGGATTTTTGTAAGGCGCTTTGAGTGGTGGAAAAACACTATATAAGTGCAGTCCATTTACCAAGCTGCAGTGCTCACCTGGTCTGGCGAAGAGGGATGGGGAGGGAGATGCAGAGGAAAGGGTCGAAGGTGTTGCTCTGTTTCAGACAGTGGGGGCATGTCAGTGAAGATCTGAGGAAAACAAAGCACACAGTCACATTAGATTTTAAAACACACACACACACACACTTGCAAATTAATCTCGGAGTCGTCCTGATTAAGTCGGGCAGGAAAGGAGATGGCTTAATCTTGTTACGCAAGTGAACAACACAGGAAGAATGAACACGCTGTTCCATTCAGAACGCCTTGATCTGATGGTGAGAAAGGGGGGAAAATGAGTGATGTAACTGTTGAGAATGAGAGAGACAAAGGGTTGGGTGGGTGGGTGGGTTGGAAAGTAGTAGAAGGTAGAAGAAGCCCCCCCGGGTTGATTGGTGCAGTAAAGGGGGGAAACCTGCAGGAGCTGTTTCCATCTTGTTGCATCACTCTCACCAGCGCTGCTAATGCTCATTTGATGCCATTACGGGATCCCGAGCTGTGAGACTGAGGCAGTTTCCCTGAGTGAGGGCCTCTCTTCCTCTGCATCTGAACGCACAGGACACAGATCACCGAGAGAGGAAATGACCGAACGCACGGAGCAGGGATTTTCTGTTCCGACAGTTTTCCATTCATTCGCTTTTTGTTCATGATTACACTTCTTTCAATTAATCCCTCTTCATCTTAACGGGAGGAAATAATTTATTCCAGTGAGCTAATTGTCCGAGCAGTGAGTCAGAGAGTCCACTGGAGTTAATGGGCTGATGGCTGGAAGTGATTTTCTAAACTGTCCTGCAACTAAATTAAATCTTTTGTCCGATATTTTTGAGTTAATCTGCGCAGGATTTCCTGGATAAGTCTTCATGTAAATGCACAATAATTAAGTGAATGTTGAATAGGTGCTTACACGACAGGAACAGACTTACAAAGGACAATCAAACTGCCCTGAGGAAACATCACCGCAGATCCTTCTCACCCTCGGCGCAACCTACTTCCAACTTCTCCCGTCCGGGCGGCGCCACAGAACGCTGTACGCCCGCACAACCAGACAGCGAGCCATCACCCTGGCGAACACTTCAATCGATCACACAGAAACAATAACCTCTGACATCAAACATCGCACACTGTAATATAGCAAGCAAACAATGTAAACATACACTCATCCCCTGCCTGCATATTTATCTAATATTTATTATTATCTAGTTTTTGCACTACTTTCATTGCTCTTATGCACCGTCTGACCCATCCAGCACTCGTCTTGTTCTTAACTGTATATATATTTATATATATATATATTATATTTATATGCATGTACCTAGCAGCAATGAAAAACCGGAGATAAATTCCTTGTATGTGTCCACATACTTGGCCAGTAAAGCAGATTCTGATTCTGATTCAGATTCAATCAACATCTGTCAATACACGGACCTTATACTGTATATACAGAGATTTATTATCATTATTATTATCATTATTATTATTATTATTATACAAAAGGTATGTGGAACGATTGTAGACCAGCTCAACAAATTTAAAAAT
Organism: Seriola lalandi dorsalis; assembly: GCF_002814215.2. Classification (NCBI taxonomy): domain Eukaryota; kingdom Metazoa; phylum Chordata; class Actinopteri; order Carangiformes; family Carangidae; genus Seriola; species Seriola lalandi. The sequence goes on from NW_019525478.1 coordinate 190,469, forward strand.
AAGTTAAATATATCTGCATATCGAGTCGTCTGTGACACATGATTGAGAGTGCATGAAAACTAGTTCGCAATCAAGAAGAGAACTAATGGATAAATGGTTGAAATAGATCATGACAGCTAAAAATAACACTTAAGACAGTTAGCTAAGGTCCAATTCTCTAACGACGAGCTACAATGCTTCTATCTTGTCTCCTTCAGCACGGGAAACACATTCATTCATTAATGCATTAATTGAGCATTAATTGTCCATGTGTCATAAATAAAGTTGGTTTAAAAAAAAAAAACTTAGTGTAAGTGCAGTTGGATTGGCTTTTCCTAAGTCCTCGTGAATTCTCCTTCACATCTTTCCTTGACGTTTTCCATCGAGGGCGAGGAGAAGGAGATTATTTTGAGTATTCGGCCGCAGCCCTGGATCAATGGTTGAAGCAGCTTGGGATCCACTGATCTCACTAACTGGTCTGTGCTCAATCCTCAGCGGATCTTTTGCAGACTTACATGTAGAAGCAACAACTGATTTCATCTGGTTTCAGGAGGAAGAAAAAAAGATTTGGTGAGAAAAAGAAGGGGAAAAACAAATAAACAGGAAGATTGTTTAGGGAATAAAAAAAAAAAAAAGATTCTCTTGAGAAAAGACGAGAGCGCCAGTTCTCAGTCCTAACATTAAAAGACTGCAGCTGTACTTCGCAGGTATAAACATAACACGGTTTGCACCTAATAAAAGCAGAAAGAAAATAGCAGCAGTCATTGCTCTTCTGCTGTAATTGAAACTTCTTGACACAACAGAGTTAAGTACAGTAGATAATGATGAAAAAACATCTACAGTGAACTTCTGTGGATCAACACGGATTTTCATGCAGTCAGCTACAGGGCACAGGGCCGCTGTTATTACTCTGATTTAGTTTTTCATTTCAAATATGAGATGAAATAACTTTTTTTTTTTTCTTATTTCATCAATAATTCTCCTACTGTAACGGCTGCATATAAATAGATAACAGTCTTTGTGCAAAGTGTGTTGGGGCCTTTACGACCTTCACGCGGCGTCCTACCACTGGAAATGAAGCCATAGATGAACTGTTGAGATGTGGCACCTGACAG
>NW_019525478.1:191582-199409 GCF_002814215.2 Seriola lalandi dorsalis
GGGGGGGTGAATAAAGCTCTATTCAAGCAAGCCCAGCTGACACTGGCTCTTAGTGGATCTCTCCCTCTTGGCAGAGTAGAATGGCTGCCCTACGGATGTCTTATTCTCGCCAGGAAACAGTGAGGGTAGCTGCTGCACTCCATGCATACAAATCACACTCAGGCTCCCACTAAAACATAGATGTGCCCCGCGCTGCTCGAAAACACTTAAAAAAGAGAAAAGGAGCAAAGGAAGAGGTGATATTCTGGCGATGCTCTAATGGAGGAAGCGTGCAGAGGTTGAGAGGTATGTATTCCCCCCCCCTCCCCTCCCTCCCTCCTCCTGTCTGGGATGCAGCCATGCTGAAGAGGCTGTGCGCTTGATGCTCTGCACTATAACACACTGCTGAAGGCTTTGAATTTTCCCGAGTGACACATCACCTCGGTATCTTTATCTAATTGATTCTCTTTCCTACGAGAGGCAATTAAAAACAAACAAAAAAAAAAGTCTCAGGTTAAAATTAAACAGATTGGCAGCTAATCTTCTCGCCAAGCCTGGCAGCTATCCTCCGCTGTGGGGGATGAAAAATGTGGTTTTATTCACCACGCTAATGCTCTGAAATCGAAAAGGCATAAACCGTAATGCGCGCCTCATAATTCACTAATTGAAATGGCGATATAAACATAATAAACAGATCCATTACTGGGCCTGTAAACTCCGAAGTACCAGAAGCTCAATCCTGCCGCTCGAAACCGCCACAAATCAGGGGACGTGATCAAAACAAAAAGTTTATCACATAGTTTTGCTTCATTTCCAGCACGTGGTGACCGACAGACGTAAGCTGGAGATGAAGTAACGCTCGACTCCGTCAACTCTCGCTGCTGGATCACGTCGTGACGGTGCGGCCTCAGGACTGAGAAGGAAAGACCAATTCTAGAGCGTTTATCTCCATGGTTTCCTTTGTATAGTTTGCCCTTAGCCAACCAAGTCATGTATATAACTGTATTTATATATACTGTATATATATCCGCTCTGTGCCATCCCATACTGCGTCTCTGGATAGCACAGTAGTTGAGTAGGAGAGGGGAACAAATTCTCGCCTACCAGGCTGTTAAGACTGCTGCTTCCTGTCTAGACACACCCAAGGTCTCACAGCTGAAGCATTTGACAGCGAGGGGTGGCAATTAAGAGATGCGCTCTGACAGATGTATTACTGGCAGTCACACGGAGCTGACAATTTTTTCCCTAGGAACTGGCAGATGGAAGAAGGTATACCGATAAAACAAGATGTTGGAAGCGGTTCGGTCTGGAGGGACTACTTTTTAATTAAAAAAAGTTTGATCAATTAAAAAAAAAAACCATAGATCAGATTTTGGTGATGATGCACCTAAGAGCTGTGTGGTCGGTCAGTTCGGTCAAAGGTTTGTTGTGGATGGAGTCACGAGGTTTTGCATCAGAATCAGGAGCTTGACACAGAAGCTGCAGCTAACCGGGGAAATGAGCTGGTTAGAGACTGGAACCTATGAGGGTATGAGTTAAGAGTTTGAGTTCTGTCAGTTTAGGGTCCTTGATGTGAAAAGGGTTTGAGAGCCACTGTCCTACAGGACACGGTGCATGGACGAGTTTGCCAAAGAGACTCAACCTCTGAATGATGCTCCACTCCCTGCAGACCAATTAGCTGCCTCTCGATGTGAGACTGGATGACTGATTGATGGGAGTCATCAGGACACATCCAGCTGCATGTGAACTGTTAATAATACAGTGTGGTGAAAAGCTGTTTTTTTTTTTCTTCTTCTTTTTTTTCTGTCCATCACCACAAAATCCCAATAACCAAAAAAAAGAAATTCACAAGGTATTAACAACCATGCAAAATACTTCAGCGCTGGCACGGCTAACAACCTCAATTATTTCACCCAGCACAAAAACTAAGCACTCTAAATAAGTACTTGTACCAAAGGGATTTCTATTTCCCTGAGAGGCACAGAGGTTAGGGCAGCGGGGTAGTTTTTCATCAGACCTTTTCAGTATTACTGCTTTTGTCTGCTTGGTAATTACTGAGTTGTGAAGATTTACTGTTCTTCTAACCTGGCATCTGCGTCTCTGAGTCTCTGACTGCTGTATGTAGCAATTACACTATAAAACAGCCCCAAACACCATGTGAGCGTGAGCGGGCAGTCCGGTGCGGACCCCTGGTCTCTGCGGACCTGCTACTGATAACATGACATCTTCATATGGTGCAATGGATCACCTAGAGCCTTGCTGCTAAGTCATCGCTTAATTGTGACATTTTATTCGTGGCGGGTGCGAGTGCGGTCGTGTTTTAGGAGGGAGACTCACTTGTACTGGGCCTGGAAATGCTCCTGGACGAAGCTGTGCTGGACCCGGGGCTGCTGGGACCGGGACGGGTCAGGAGACGGCGCCTCTTCCGCTCCGGCGGGGCCCTGCAGCACAGAGGAGGCCACCCATAAACACAGAGCTGTCACATTTGTCACAGTCTTCAGAGATCCATCACACGTTGCCCGGCTTGTCAAGAGTGAACTCAAACTGTAGCAGTGCAACAATATATTTGGAGAACAGAGGCTCCCGCGGAGAGGCAGCTTCAGCACATTTTCTTTTTTTTTTTTTTGCTTTTCTTTGGCAATAAAGTGATATTGTGAAAAGTGGTGGAAAGCACTGACCTAAACATAACCCCCTGGGAAAACCCTGTCTTTATTCTTTCATCTACTCACCTACAACAGAGAGGAAGCTGGCCTTGGATGAAGATAAAAGGAGAGGGGGGAAAATATAAAAAAATAAAAATAAAAAACAGAGTCTGATCACAGAAAAGACGTACAAGGTCACAAAACAAATGTGTGGGATGGCACACACAGTGAGTATAACTCGCAACCACTGCTGCGCGTTAATGATGCAGAACTGAGCCAATAACCTTCTGCTTCAGTTTTACAGAGCAATAAACACGTTTTCTTTAAAGGCCTCAACACTGCAGTGTAACATTTTAATCAAACTACAATAAAGGTGCACAAAGGTTTTGAGCTTGTGTCTTATCCGACTCCGGAAAAGATGGAGTAAGATTAGCTATGTTGTTGTCAGTAAGCTAGCATCAGTAGCTGGTTAGCTTAGCTTCACAGTCTGTGACATAAACAAAGATATTCTATAACAAACGGTGAACACTTCCTGTCTCCTAAGTGGGTGTGTGTGTGGTCTTGGTCTTGCTTGTCTATGTCAAACGATAACAACAACACAACACTAGATACATCTATTTATCAGCTAGCTTGATATCTGATCAACCCAGTGCAAGATAATATCAGGCTAATAATATTTCCCCACCAAAAATAGTTAAACAATAATAATAGTAGCAAATATTAAGCACAGAAACACAAGTCTCATTTCAGTTTTACTATTAATTCAGAAGAGAGAGATTTTATCTGTGGTGCCAGATCTTGCGAGTGTGTTTGCTGAGACAGAGACGGGTTATGAACAGAGTTAATTTAATCCTCATTTGTTTGTCTGAAAAACGCCATTTCAGCGTCGGAGGATTTCTGGGCCGTGGAGGTGGTGAAACCCACCTGACACAGATACAGGAAGTGATGATTCGCTCAGTAAAACAGCAAATTCTCGTTTTTTTTTTAATACTTCATTTTTTGTATGTATTTTGTGGCAACAATCTTCTCATCTAACGCTTAGCAAGAAAGCAGAGTGAGTGTGTTTCCCAAAATGCCACGCTGCAGAGGGCTAAAAACAAAAACTGTTAAAAGTTATAATAAGCAGTCATATTGTTTGGATATCTCTGTACAGTATCAGCTCCATTTCACACCTTAGGAGCCAGGAAAACATTCCTTCAGCTACCAAGTGGTTCTGCTTAAAAGGCCATAAGCACCTTGTTAGCATTTCTCTGCTCGCACGCTATCAATCCCACAATAGCCCGGTGAAAAAGTCATCTACTTGAAAATGCATTAAGTCATCATATCATTTCAGCTGCGCTTTTACACCGGGCTGGCCGGGGCCAAAAACGGAAATGCACTTTCCAAACTTTCTCTGTTGACACATGCTCTCTCTCTCTCTCTCTCTCTCTCTCTCTCTCTCTCTCTCTCTCTGTTTACTGGTTCTCCGATTTTCTAGCTCATGATCCCAGTACTGGCTGCCACCGTTCCCAGGCTGGCAGCTCGACCATGACCTCCGCTCACAAACGCAGCTGAAAGGAGGTTTAGAATTTCTAAAAAGGGAGGAAGAGAGAGGGAGAGGGAGAGGGAGGGAGGAATCAGTGCGAGGCGGACGCAGACAGAGAGACAGGAGAGTCCTTTACAGTTCACCACCATTTCAATAAATCCTGAGTCTATTCTTCTGAAAGCACGTGAGCTTTTCAGAGACGGAGCGCGAGACTGAAACCTGACCTTCCTGCTGCTCTGTGCTTCAGCAGGCACTTACAATCACAAACCCCCCCCCAACTCCCTCTCTCACACTTTTCCCTCTTTGCGTGGATTTTTAAACTTTAAAGCTTTTTTCAATTCAAAGAAAAAAAAAATGTCACTACTGCCAAAGAGATGAGGTGATCTTTCTTGTTCCTGGTTCACATTACACACGCAGTGCAACCCCCTCGGACTCTCCTACTCCCTTTTTCCCGCCACATGCTTGGTAATGGATTCCACCGCTATCTTTTTCTTTTTTTTTTTTTTTTTTTTACACAGAGATAACAAAGCAACGTTCAGGCCACCAAGTGCAGACAGAGCCGGTCTTATCACTCCTCAGAAATCCCTGCCATGTCGACAGACCAAAAGGCGTCAGGCTGTGTGTTAAACAGTAGCTCGTTGACGATGTGGACGTTTAAGAGCAGTGAGGAAGCGGGACGGGGTTAAACTCTGATAAGGCCTCGCTCATCTGACCAACTGCCGCCGGCGGAAGAAATTGTTTTACAGGTTGTTAAGAACAGGAAGTCCATCTTAAGAGGTGCCATGTGCCGTTCTGAAATTGAGATTTCTATCTTTGAAATTGGCTGTCAGAAAAATATGCCAACTTCAAGCTGATAAAAAAAAAAAAAATGCAACAAAACAAGCAGGCAACAGCTTAAAAAGCTATTTTTAGAGTCAGGTCTCACCGACAGACGGCTGTTACCACAAGGGAAGGGAAAAAAATAAAAATGGGAGAAACACAGCGTGTGAAATTTCACTTTTTACATTTACCTCCAGCATTCTTCTTCTGAATACACTGTACAATACACACACACACACACACACACACACACACACACACACACAGCTGAGTAACTGCACTTCCATCATTCCCTCAAACATCACTACGACTGGGTTATTGTGTCTCCTCATTATCTTATAGAGCAGTCTGGATTAAATCAGCCCGTGTTGCCGCCTCCTGTCGCGGACACTGTGGCGACTGATTCGGGTCGTCTTGCTGTAGATCGGTTTTGTTGTTTTCTGTGGGAAAAGCCACATCCAACCATTTTGTAAAGAGTTGGCTTCTTCTGTTAGTGCCAGTTACTTTATTCCCTTTTATGCCATTGGTGTACTAGGACTTTCTTCTTGCTTCCTACCTGGGATATTTTCGGATCAGTCTGGGCGGGAGTACCTTTCAGCAGCAGGTTTCCCCTCTGGGACCATAGAGCTGATTTAACTTTAGTTTTTCTAGTGCAGCAGCAGCATCTCTCTGATTCTTTCACGCCTAACCTGTTTGGTTCAGTTAAAACGAATATATAATGCCTTGTAATCAAACTGTACAAGCCATGTATATATATATATATATATATATATATATATATATATATATATATATATATATATATATATGTATATATCTCTGTAAATGATCCGGTAACCACGGTAACGCACAGTCAAAAGCAGTATAAACTGTGCTTTGATGTGCCTGTATCCTTGCTTGTATCTGCAGTTCATTAAGCCCATTAAACAGTGTGACAGTGATCCTCGGATTTATTGCAGCACAAGACGTCTCTACTTGTTTGTCATTACTCATAATATAAGGTTGATTTACTGTCTAATTTTACTAATAACGTTTTATAATCAGTTCTGTTGTGGCTCCAAACAGCATCACATTCACATCGTACAGATCTAAACTGCAGTCAGGCACCATGGAGGGGGGTGTTGATAATGCAGGATGTCCAATCAGTGCATCACCTGTCAGTCCACACGACTTCCTGTTTACCTGCAGGGCGGTTTGTAGAACCAGACCACAACTAAAATGCAGCAATGTGTAATTCCCCCCCCCCCCGGCCTGAAACGAATGAACTGAACTACAGGTGTGAAAGCAACACGAGAGGAGGGCTGGCTCACACCCTGACGCCTTGTTCAGACTCCCGGCCCAAATCTGTTTGTTTTTTTTGGCATATCCAGATTTGAATTGGATTTATTTCAGAAAGTCTGGATGGAAAAAAAACACATGAAATGCGATTCCAATCAGATTTCTACAGATGTGTCTCAGCCCGAGTCTGGACGCTCAAATCGGATTTCAAAGCGATTGTGCGAGATGATGAAAAGCTCCATTTCTCATTCTTCCGTGTCACCCGGGTAACTACACCTATGTCGTTACCACAGCAACCGATGCAGACGGGCCTGTGACATCTGGACACATGGATCCGATGTGATCGCTTGCAAAAAGAACAGGTCTGTCCCGCAGATGGGATTTGAGGAACAAACGGGATTTGCCTGCAGCTCCCTCCACTTTAGGCTAATGACAGTAAATGACTGCAGACTCCAGAGCGGTTAACTTCAACACTGCAGGCTTGTAATGCATGCAACAACACATTTTTCTTCAACTGGCAGTTTGTTATGATGAGACTCCTTACAGCTGCTTTGGACAGGAACACAGGCGAGCTGTAATCTAGGACTGAAGTTAATGTCGGAGCTCATAATGAGGTGGAACTAAAACCAGGTCCACTCGTCTGAAAAGGGTAACACGGACAAATATAAACACAGCAAAAAACGAGCAATTGCGAATATCCAAGATATGTCAAGTCTACCTCGGCTTAATCCGTAAGCCTCGGTGCCAGGGGGGGCGGGGGGGGGGGGCGTGTGCCAGCGCCCGAGGAGCACGGAGGAAAATTAAAACTCAAATCCTTCACCCTGGCACCTCAGCGTGCTGTAATTGATTTTCTGGGATTTAGATAAATGACAAAGATACAGCATGCAAGTTGAGCTGTGGGCTGGAGCCCCGGCCGCTGGCTCAGCACTGTCAGCAGGAGGCCAGAGTTCACCCCTGTGATTTTTTGAGCTGACTGAGAGGAAGAGAGAGAGAGACAGAGAAAGAGAGAGACAGAGAGAGAGAGAGAAAGAGAGAGATGGAGAAAGAGAACCGTGATAAGCACATTGTTGTGCAGCTGGCTGCTGAAAATCAGACAGCTGCCTGAAGAGGGTCATTTCCTTCAAACAACAGGAAACACCAGCTGATATCAGCTTCTATATTAATCGGAAGACCATTGTGACATTTCTGGTTTCCTGGTTTCTAGACAAAAAAAAATATTCAAAACTGATGATGAAGATTCACAAGGATTTTATTTTTCTACATCGCATCAAAATTAAAATGAACATTAGTCCAATATTGACTCAATAGAAGTAGTAGCAAACCAATGCTGATGCTGTAAACGTGAATGACTTTTATGTGCTCGGAGGACTTTCCCACACTGAGATCGATGTTATTGAGGAGAGTTTTGGCAGCCGTGGAAACTGCGCCACGTTCACTCATTATCCACTTCAGCTGCGAGGACGCAGACTCGCGCGGATGAGCAGCTCGCTCACTGAATCCAAGTCTGTTGACTCCTGGTCATCTGTACTTCAGCATGAAAGCCTGAAATCGCACAGATTAACGGTGCACTCCGTCCCTTTGGGG
>NW_019525478.1:199562-200452 GCF_002814215.2 Seriola lalandi dorsalis
GGGGGGGGGGGGCGAGTGCTCCCAGTAATGGCCCTGATGTGAATAATTTACACAAGCCGTGGAAACACACTGGGATGGACATGTGCTTCTGCTGGAGAAAGCACTATAGTGGAGTGATTGAGAACAAGACCCAACAGCACCTAAACCCTGTGGTGACCATAACACAGAGAGAGAGAGAGAGAGAGAGAGAGAGAGAGAGAGAGAGAGAGAGAGATGTGGGGCAGGAGTACAGACACTGCACGCGCCTGTTCATCGATATAGACAGATGGAGTTACAGCGAGAGAAAAGACAGAGAGAGAGAGAGAGAGAGAGAGAGGTACATCCAGTCACTGAATGAGTAAGAAAGTCAGAGTAGTACACACAGCTGACACAGAGCATTGATAAATAATGGACAGTCTCCCACACAACACTGGCTCCTGTAGCGCGCGCACCTCTCTATAAATAGACCCGATAATAATGATACTCGAAGCTTTTTCTCTCTGACCCTTCTGCCCATTATTCCCCGCTACGGGCAATTACTCTGTGTGGGGTGCATCTCGTATGGATATGCTAAGTGCCCAGACACCGGCACAGTTCTGGAGGGCGGTCCGGCTCCGTAGCAGGTCGGCTTCCAGCAAGTTATACAGATGACCCCCCCCCCCTTATCATTATAACATCTGAACACAGGAGTGCACCTGTGATGCTCATCTTCAATTTACTATCATTATTATTATTATTATTATTATTATTATTATTATTATTATTATGTTTCCACCACAGAACATAGTATTTCTTTGGCTTTACGTTGTTATGCATTATCACCAGGGTGAGTCACTGAGAGCAGGCATCAGCTCTGAAGAGATGTGCTTCCACACTCCTCACTGGCTGCATGGATCCTGCTCGGTGCTCTG
>NW_019525478.1:200472-215880 GCF_002814215.2 Seriola lalandi dorsalis
GACCCCCCCCCCCCCGCCAAAGGTACAATCAACATAACGAATTTCTGCCAAAGAGATCAATACAGTGTCACAAAAGTCGAGTTCGTTTACAGAGCGAAGGTGAACCGTCGAGCAGCTGAGGCCACGTTGGCATCACTCTGAGATCTCCCCTCGAAATGTTTCCAAAGTCCTAAAGCTGCCTCTAAATACGTGAACTGCCCCTTTAATATTGGTGTAAACACACTCACTACTGACTGTCGGTGAGTCTGTCAGCACTTTGGTCCGGACTGAGATGGTTCAGTAACCGCAGACATCCATGTTCCCTGCAGGATGAATTAGAAACACTTTGGTGATTCTTCATCTTTTCATCCAGACGACCATCAGGTCCAAATCTCAGTTTGTCCAGTTCTTTGGTTTATGACCAAACAAAACTAATGACATTTCTATCAGCCTCAGCTCCCGGTGTCCTGACGGTGTACGAGTCACATTTTAAAAGCAGGCCATGAGTGTTGTGAGTAATACTAAAGATGACATCGACTTAACCAAAAGCCCTTTGCTAACTGCCCAAACAGTCTGACCTCAGAGTGAGTCACAGATAAAGGACACTGACTGAGAAGATGATGTGCTGTCTGCAGTTAGTTTCTCACAGCGGGGAGTTTACGCGTCCTGCTGCGTTTCCTCTCCTTCTCAGCGACAGGACGCGCTGGAGGAGCTGAATCTCTCACAGGTATCCGATGTGACCCTTTAGATATTCTGCCTGTAGAGAACTGGCAACTTGATCAGGTTGTGTTTTGTCCAATGCATGCTGGGATACGCTCCCCAGCTGTATGATATTGTCACAGATAGGGTCTGAGGATGAGCGGGGACGCAGCGCATCAGGGCCAAAACCGACCTCATTAACGGAATAGTTAATTAAGCTCATTTGTTTTCTTGCAGATAAGAAGAACGAGACCAAACTAATACTTTAAATGGATCGAGTATCAGCCAATCGTCACCAATCCACGACAGAGGAGTGGTAATGCCACTTCTCGCACCTAGATAACAATAATTACATTTTAATGTGAAGGCAGCGTTAGGCCTTTACTGCGAAACAGGAAGTGGTGACATCGACCCGCGTGGTTAACGTTACCAAAAATATTCTTCCTGTAGTTTTTCTAATTGTTCATTTAAGCCTTTTCAGCAGAGATCACCTGGAAACTTTGCATAGTTGGAATATGTTTCATAGCTTGATAAAAGAGACTCATTAACGATGAACTTACAGCAATTAATATTAAAAAAATTGTTGTTTATAGGGCCACCACTTATATTTATAAATATTATAAAATATAATACATATCTCAATCAGTTCCACACAGAGAGGTTTACTGATTATAAATGTGGGAAAAGAAAGTCGTCAGAACAATAAAAGGCCAATAAAGCTGGATCAGTCCATCCTCAGTGAGGAGGATCCATGTGTTCATGTCAATAACTTTGTGGGACAATAAATAAAACTCATTTGGGGCGGTATGGTGGTGCAGTGGTTTGTTCTCCTCTCAGGTGAAGCCGACTCTAAACTGCCCGCAGGAGTGGATGTGTGGACGGTTGTTTGTCTCCATACGTCAGCCCTGTAGACGGGTGACGTGTCCAGGGTTTATGTCAGCTGGGATTGTTCAAACAAAAAAACAAAAACAAAAAACAGCTTTCTCCTGAAGTTTGCACGGTGAATGTGACTTTGCGAGTCGTATCTTAAGAAGATTTATCCCACATTTAAGAGAGCAGCGGGAAATTAATTCTAATGAAGGCAGGTCGGCCTCCTGAGCTGATGAGGTTTATTATTACCCTCCTGCCTCTGCGGCTGCCGCTGATCACCGCGGTGACACAGACGAGGATGAAAATGTCTGCGCACGTCAACAGAGACCCACAGGAGCCTCTGGTACCTGCCAGCTACGTAGAGTTTGAACGTCTGTCACAAACAGCAATAAACACGTTCATGTGCTCGTACACACACAGGAGCGCTGATGAGGATTAAAAAGGGTAAAACACTGTAGGAATACACATTATTAAAGCTGGTTCCTTTAAACTGATATTTGTGGGTGAGGTTGGATTGATAATTATTGCTTTTTTTTTTTTTTAAATCCATTTATCTTCACAGGCAGATTCAATTTAACTCAAGATAACACATTAACACTGGACTTGGCGTGACAGGCATGCCTCCCTGCTTAAATCACTTCTATCAACAACTGTTTAAATCATCCCAGTCAGCTCGGTTTCAGGGCGATTGAATTGACACACTCTCTGGAAAAGCTTCCACTCAGCAAATATGAATCACTTAAAAACTGTTGGGGTCGACGCTGTCTGCCGTTCAGACCCGGCGGAGACCGGGGGATAATTTGAGCGTGGGAAGGAAATTTCTCTTTATTAAACAAAGAATCAGTCTGTTGATTTAACTGCACTTCTCTACAAAACAAGATGCTGCTGCTTTAAAAACTTTCAACGGGTGAGATATTTAACTTTTGAAGTAATTAGACAGATGTCACACACTCTTTCTCCAGCACCGAACAGGAAGCAGCTCACCGACACTGCGCCGAGGCGAGGATGTGAGTCACTGAGCATTTAATAACGAAGGGAGGAAGGGGTAAATGGACACAAGGAAAATAATTTCAAAATAAAACCGGAAATAATGAATACAAAGTCCAAACACAATCATTTTAGGGGCAGATAATGACAATTATAGTGTTGAGTTCCTAATTTCATATAATAATAAAGATAATAACAATAGATAATAAAGATAATAAAGATCCCCCAATCTTATAGTGTGAGACTAAAAAGTCTGTGACTTATGACACATTGTCTTTAGAGGTGAGAGCATGTCAGACTTTAGTCTTTTAAAAGTCTTTCCTCTTTGTGTATGGGATATTAATGAGGAAGTGTTTTGTGGGCTCGCCTCCCTGCGGAGCACAAGTGCAGTTTTTAGAAACGTCCTTTAACTGTTCTTTAAACGGGCGGTGATGCATTGTGTTGTCTGAAGCAGTCAGACAGTTTCAGCTTAATTGTGTCTGTGCCACAGTGAACAACCCCAGGCCTGAAAACCAGCTTCTTTTTTTATTTTTTATACCAGGAAGCAACGATGGCGTCATGTCCAACCTCCAAGAGAGACACTGACTGAACATTTAGATGGACACATGAAGTTCACTTCAGACTTACTGTGTATCCACACACAGATATCTCTCATCTCAGCATCTGTAAGGGGGGGGGCTTAAGACTCTTAGCCAATCAACACTGATCTGGGTCGGGGGTGAGAGAGGACCTCAAACGCACAGAGGTCACACCCGGACCCTTCCCTTCAAGCTGCTTTTCCAGCTGGGTGGCTGCGAGCCACAGGAAGCCATTTCAGCTTGGCAGGGCAGACAGAATCAAAGGCAGAGCGGAGAGGAAACACGCACACACACACACACACACACACACACACACACGCGCACACACACACACACACGCAGCACAAAACACACAAGATTCACAACAGAACCATTCGCATCTAGCCCTGACGGGAGCGGGGAGCAGCACTGACCACACACAGGCAACTGTGCGGCTCTGCTGTGGGTTTTTTCGGGATGCACTTACAGCCGAGAGCTGCTCGAACGAGTTAAAAAAGAAACTAAGTCTGAAATCTTGGTACAACGTCTGGGTCACTGTCTGGATGTGTGTCTAATTTCAGTACAAAAACCGCCCACACAGCACACATCAAGAAATCTCCAGGCATGGGGAAAGGCAAGAGAGCTGATAAAAGAAACAGGAGAGCCACATTGTGACTGTCGTGCTTTTAATGTGAAGGAGGACGAGGACCAGGCTTATCAACAGCTATGGAGACGTCAGTGTGTGAACTCTGGGGAATGAGCCGGTTTGTGTGTGTGACCTGATCTTCATCTGAGTAACAACAGTGTCCCCGAAGCTAATATCACTCAGAACACTTATAATATTCTGTAGCTTTATTGATCATGTACTTATAGCTAAGGTGGGCTACATTTCTTTTCTTTAAACTATTTAAAAAACAAACATCATCAAACAAATAACGATTCCCGAAGCTTTAAATGTCATTTTAAAATCAGAATTTAGAGTTAGGATTTAAAAATCACATTCAGACAACACTTTAAGTCACACACGCACACACACACACACACACACACACACACACACACACACACACACACACACACACACACACACATGCATATACACACGTGTACAGTGGGGTTTTATTTGTCCAGTTGTTTTTATGCTAATTCCATTTTATGAGGTTATTTGTTTGGATGTTTTAGATTTGATAACTAACGTGTCTCTAACAATGTTTGTCTTTATGATCAGATAAACAAACAAATAAAATAAAATATTGGGTTAGACTATTAAGTGCTTAATCTGTGAGTGAGAGCACTGCAATTTCAAGTGAATGCATTATTTTGTTATTATAAATTAAATTATGTCGGTTTAATTTATTCCTCAAATATCCAATTTACTTGGATTCAGCAGTGATTATGTCCCACAACAGTATTTGTAGTATTTAGTATTATTATTATTACTAGTATTACTTTAATATTGTAGTATTTATATATACATCAAGGCTCGTCATTCTTCGCAGTCCGCCATGTTTACGCATCTTAAGCCACCAAAAGAAAGACCGGTTTCATTTGAAATGTTATACAGTTTTATAGAGTTTTATATACTTTAAATGTATAAGAAACATTAAGTTATACGTGGCTAACTTGGCCGAGACATCATGTGCTTGTTTCATCGTTTCAAAACCATTTAAATTCAATTTTAAACATTAACAGCAGAAGTTGACTGAAGCAAATGTAAGTAATTAAACCCCCAGTGATGGTGATAACCCAGAATTAGTTGAGTAGCTTTTAATTCAACAACACAGTAATTTTTACCCATTTCTGGGTAGAAAACATAACCCCACCCTGCTGGGTCAAAACAACCCATGGCTGGGTCAGTGCCGTTTTTGACCGGGCACCCACACATCAGTCAAACTGTCTATAAATGGAGATGATTTAGCTGCGTGTCCTACAGGTGGGCGTGCAGCTGAGACCACTCCAAAAGCAAACAACTCGGAGTGATCAGTAACGAAGAAGCTCAGGGTAACAGATGGAGACGTACAGGAAGCTGGTGAAACGTCTCTGTTCATGAGTCAAACAAACACAAATCATGGTGCATGGAAGCTTAGAGTCTCCAAAAAGTTTGACAAAGAGCAGCTTGACTCTCCACAACACTACGGGGAAAATGTTCTGTGGACTGATGAAACTATAAATTGTTTGGAAGCATCATGGTTTGACAGTGGGGTGTGGTCCAGTCCGAGCCCGGACCTCAACCCAGTGCAGATGCTGTGCGATAACCTCAGAGAGCCGCTCACACCCGACATCCTGAGAACATGAACAAACTTCCTCCTGAACACTGAGCAGCTCCGACCAGCAGCTACTGGACGAGCCGGTTTGAGGTTATTGCTGCCAAAGGAGGTTCAAGCAGTTATTAAACCCAAGGGTCCACTTACTGCTTCCACCAGCGCTGTGAATGTTTAATGGCTTTGTTCAATAAAAGTTCACAAAAGATTATAATTGTTGGTGTGATATTAGCTTAGGGAAACTGTGTTCGACTACATTTGTGACTTGGATGAACATCAGATCCTGTTTCGTGACCAATTAATGAAGAAAAACCGGCTCATTCAATTGTCCTTACTTGACCAGGCACGTTCTTTTCTAAACAGCTACACTCCACCAGCAATGTTTGTCATGTAGAATCAAAGAAGTAATTTCTCTCTCCGTTTCCCCATCTCTCTGACTGTCACTACCGCTTACTGTCCCCCACCACCAGCACCAGCACCACCCTCCACTGCCCGACACCATCGCAGAGAAACTCAGCCTCACCTCTCCGTCTCTGTAGTCGCGCTGCACAACAAGTGTCTCTTTCTTCCTGCCACTTACAAAGAGCCACATTCATGAAGCAGAGCGAGAGCGAGACAGAGAGACAGAGAGAGAGAGAGAGAGAGAGAGAGGGAGAGAGAGAGAGGGAGGGTGAAGCACTGTTTCCTCAGTGATCAACGATCAACAAACCCAGAGAGAATGTGCGCCACATGAGTCAAAGCCACGGGGAGTCAACGCCAAATGTTAGAATGTGTGTAGTGCACGTCTGTCTTGTGTGCGTCCTGGACTGCGAGCCGTCACACACAAACTACAAAACCAGGGTGACACTCAGTGGTTTGCGACTACACAGCCAGCCCAAGGAGACTGTGGGATGGGGTGTGTGTTGTAAGGAGTGGGGGGGGCAGGTGTTCCCGTCATCCTTCTTCGGGCTCTGGTTCTCCTCTGCCAGCCATTAACAGCACATGCTTAAAAACAATTAGCAAAGACCCCGCAGGCTCCCGAGTTAGCAGCAGCAGAAAAAAGGATTGAGCTCGCAGAGTCCTCGGCTGCGATTAGGGAACGTGCGTGGACTGGTAAATGTCGCTGACGCCTCCCGTCAGCCCGGCTGTGACCCTGGATGACTCCTGGCAGCTACAGAGCTCCAGTGAGGTGGCGGCGGAGGAGATAAACGCCGAGGTGAACCGACGAGCAAACAAACAAACAAACAAACAAACAAAAAAGAAATCACAGAGCGAAACTGATCCTGAATGAGTCTTTAAAGTTTCAGAGGAATGTGATTTAGACACTTTTCCTCCAGCTGCCCTCCTCCTGCCCTCGGTGAGGCCCTTCACAAGGCTCCTTTGTGGGTGTAGCAGCGATAGCAGCCTGCATACCGCGGCTTTACTGTACATTCTTGCAGAGATAGCAGAGCAGTGCATAAGAGCTACAAGAGAGACGAGGCAGAGGATAAGGAAAAGGAGTTCACCGTGATTCACGAGGAGACAGAATTACTAGAATTACTTCCCTCCCCTCCCTGATACTAAGCAGAGTATCTATCTGACTGCATGTTTCCTCGCTGATAAAAAAAAAAAACGAAATCCATGACAACCTTGGTGTCTGCAAAGAGCCCACACTGGCTGATGGCAGCAGGCCTGGACAAACATAAGAGACAACTGTCACATGAGATTCTCTGCTCTGGACAGAGGCCACAGCGCTGCCCTCTTGTTCTCTTTCTCTCTCTTGCTGCAAGGAGTATTTATTCATATGCAGCGTATTCTATTATAACACCGTATTCTTCTGAAGTGATCCCTAATTAAACATGTCACAGTTTTTTTAACAGTCCCATAAAAATGGGCACAAAGATTAACGAGGGAACGGAGGCGAATCATAGACATCAGGGCTAATGCTGCAAGTTTAACCTTCCAGCAACTGAAGAGCTGCGGCTTATAGGCATCAAACTGATTAAGACGTTGCGTCGACGCACTTGTTACCGGTCAAACTCCCACAACCGTTTCATACTTTACGACTTAGTCAACACAGTTGGAGTCATCTCATCTTAACAGCTTCTATTTGCAACTTCAATCTTTTGTTTGTGAGCATAAAGCCTGTGACCATGAAAAAAGGGCTGGAGCAAAGAGTGGACATCAATTAAGTAAATGAATAGTTTCCTGCAGCCAGTGCACGTAACGTGAGTCTACAGCCGTGCCAGTGGCTCTATGAGGTTGTGTTTTTTGGTACAGTGTAGCTTTGAGCTAAATGCTAAAATCAGCATGCTAACACGCTCGCAATGAAAATGCTAACATACTGACGTTTAAAAGGGCAGCGCTACGTCTTCAGGGCAGAGTGGAGGCTAGCAGTGAGCCGCTATCGGAAAGTGATGAGACGGGTCGGGGGCTAGCTGGTTAGCGTGCTAACTTCAGTAGAAGAAAAGATGTGATAGAGACAACATTGGTGTGTGTATACTTTCCACCTCTGGAGACAGATGTTGGTGAGTAAAGGAATGAAGTGAACTCCAGACTGGTGAGTAAACAGCATTTAATGCTAACGCTAGCTATGTAGCAATAGAAAAACTTACAAGTAGCTCTTTTAAGTAATTTAGTTTAGCATGTCACAATGCTAAAATTTGCTAATCAGCACGAAACACAAAGTAGAGCTTTCCTGAGGGGACGACGGATCACCGGGAGTCAACATGATTCATCCTCTGGGAACCGTCACTAACATCGTGCTGTTAGCCTGGCCAACAATCACAAACTGGACTCCAATAAAGTTTTGGATTTTGACAACTGCATTTTTTAAAACAGCGAACCTGTTTGAAAAGGCCTGAACTTGGCAAAACAGCCGTCGCCACAAAGGTGCTAAAACAATACGTACAATTGCATTTTAAACTGGAGTTACCGAACTTTAGCTTCACTGGCTCCGGCCAATGCTCTGCCTAACCCTAACCCTAACCCATCCAATCAGAGACAGGATACTTGTCAGTTAATTGTCCTACACACCTCACCAGCTCCTTGGGTGTTAACAGGGTGTGGCGACATTCTCCCTGGGGTGTTGCAGAGTCATCATGACAGACCTTATCAGCAGCTCTCATGCCTTAACCTCCTGTCATGTCCTGTGTAGATCCATGTGAACTCAAAGACACAGTCCAGACCTGCCTGCCCCCCCACACACACACACACCCTCCACCCCCCCACCCACGCCTCCTGCATTCCCCTTAATTAAAGCACAACTCAGCGCACAGGGAGATGGGAGCTTAGTTCATGTGATATCAGAGTATTGTGTATGAACAATAGCAACATAAGAAACTTAGGGGAGTTGTCAAATAAGATTTCCTTTGATACAAGCAGATTCATTTGTCTCACTGCCTCATTCAATCTCTCATTTTCCACTGGACGGATCAAGTGTCGCCTGTGGTAGAAGAGAGGAGCAAACACAACACTGAGAGGGAAAAAGAAGCTGAGCTCACATCCACAGATTGGCCAAATTTTTCAATGTGACCTTGGCTTTTGCAATGAAATGCTGCGCTGACGGTGCACTTCCCGAAAACGTTGCTTTATCTGCAAGAGAAGGTTGTATGTCGGTCAGGCCAATTTTCATAGAAAATGTATAGCCTTGGGAGTGTAGGGCCCCCCCCCCCCGATCTCCATGTCTCCCGATCCCACAGTGATGAAACAACAGAATAAATCATTGCAGTTAGCGCCCCGGGAAACAACAGGCACCGAGTTTGAGTAGATTTATTTGCAATGACTCACCAACAGCAAGTGGAGCACTTGTAATAAATTACGCCACTGGTTATCACCCTGATAAAACTACAAAAGAAGAGGGATATCTCTTTTTTTTTTTTTTAATGAAAACATGTCTTAATATTACATGAAAGTTCTGCTTTAATGTCTCAGTTCAAAGTTCCCTTCAAGGAGCATGAGGATGCACCGTGCCTGCGGGCCCACCTCGAGGAGGAGCCGCGCCGAGAGAAAATCAAACACCAAATCGCCACACTCGTGCTCTCCACAGACGACGCATTAGACACGGAGCGAGGCTGCACACCCTCAGACCGCCACGCTGGTTTTGCCGGCATGGAAACCGCAGTGCTGAACAAATTTGGAGACCCCCGGCGGTAACCTCCCAGGAGCTGAGATTATGCTGAAATACCTGTGAACAACCTTATCAGTGAGGTTAGACCTGCTAGTTTGATAACAACTCAAACACAGGAGATAAGGACCACTGGAAGAAAAACATCTGCTGTTACGCACTCTGCATATTGTATGTGAGATCTATCGTTGGCCACATTGCTGCATGTAATGTGCGTTATCTTTGGTTCGTGCATGAACATTTGGTCTGGTGAATGGAAAGAAAGAGAAGAAAAATAGAAAGAGCAAACGAAGAAAGTTTAGAGAACAGAATCTCTGCTGGAAAAGTTTCCACCTGACAATAAACGCACAGGGACCCGGTTTAAAAATAATACAATTTCACCTTAATTAATACACGACTTGATGATCTCTTAGATGCCATGTAATCACATGAACTAATAATGCCTTCACAATATATCAAGCCACAGGGGTTCATGATATATTATGCATTAATTCATGTCTTTGATCACAATGAGTCATGATGTATTAGATATGCATCAGTTTAGTGTGCAGAGAGAACCTTTATTGTAAAATGCTGCATTAAAGCAGACGCGTCGCCTGATCAGTGACACGGGGTCGCCCCTCGCCTCTTACCTTTGCAGGAGCTTTGGTCTTGTTGTTGTTATTGTGGGAGGCCAGATTGACGTCCTCGTGGACGCGGTCCAGCAGCCACAGGAGGAACTCCAGGGCGTCATGTTGGGAATTACCCCGAAACTGCGATCCATACTTGGACACAATCGTCTGGAGAGAGAGAGAGAGAGAGAGAGAGAGAGAGAGAGAGAGAGAGAGAGAGAGAGAGAGAGAGAGAGAGAGAAACAGACTCGATGAAACTGTAATTTTTCCGCAGCTACAGAATCATGACAGTGTGGTTGATTAAGAGCCTTTTATGAGCCAGGAAAACGGTTCAGTGCTGTAACGGTGCTGGTGTGAAGTTATGACTTCACAGAGGAAAAAAAAAAAAAAAAACCTCCCAGAAAATCCATGAATATAAATGATCCCGTCCACATAATCCCACATTTTTACTTCAGTGAAAAACAAAAACAGTGGTGGTTGGTTTAACTGGCTTTTATTATCTGACAGCTTGTCAGAATTAAAGCCTCAGTCGATACCTGGAAAAGCCAAATAAAACTGCCTCGCCTAAGATATCCTTCTTACAGAATTCTCTCACACATAATGTGAATCTCGAGCGCTCCTTGCTTACCGGTTTTGACAGCCCGGATGTGTTCTTTGGTACAACCGAGGCCCCTGAATGGGCAGCTCTGCTCCGGGGTTCTCCACAGAACGCTGATCAGAGGAATCCTAGAATTGCAAATTTGCCCACTAACGCTGTTCACGCTTCCTTCTTCTGCACCCAGCCCGGGCTTTCAACTGATGCAGTCATTTCAGATTGTGGTTTACCAAAAATCTGCCTTTGTCTAATGTGTTGCCTGGTAATAAAAGTTTTACTGTCTGTATTTCCTTCCCTCTTTTCTTCTTAAGACAGTATATTTCAATATTTTTGACATATAAAAAAAGATGTGTGAATACCATTCTTATTAAAAAAGTAGGTTGAAGACTACTTTAGCTCACACACAGTATAATGTGACTTTAGATGTCAATGGCACCCAACTCAATTAGGCAGGAATTAACTCCATGAACCACAGCTGGCAGCCTGCAGAAGCACAGGCAGTGATGAGAGATTATAGCAGAGGGAACAGATGACTGTAATCATTGCTTCATAATCCACTAATATGTGAAATGGCTCTTATGACTATTACACCATAACATGTGGTATAGGGTGTCTGACGAGGAAGCTAAAGGCCTGTCGCTGAAGAGCTGCTGGCCGTTTGAATAAAAGATAGAGAAGAAACATAAACTCAAATCAACTTCCCCTTCAAACGTTTGGGAAATAAATAAAAGAAATAAATAAAAGAAAAAAGAAAAGTGGAGCCAGGACGACATCCTCAAAGTACAGAGACAGAGTTACAGACAGGAGTGAAAAGTGAACATAAAAATTCATAAACAGAGAAAAAACTGCTGGTGGAGTCTTGGCAGAGCGATAAGGTTCTCTAATCTTCTCCTCTGATCTCGTCTTGAAAGTGAAAAGTGAAGCGTCCTCTGCCTCGCAGATCCCAAAGAAGTCGAAAAGTGCCGGGTGTTGTCATCCCGACACTGGATCCCGACGATGATCGTGAGATAAGTTTGTCACAAAATATGAACAAACAAATACAGAGCTGAGGTTTCTTTCTTTTTAATTGGAACAATTGGACAGTTGTATGTCAGTGTATTATATTGTTGTTATTGTTGTTGTTGTTGTTTGAGGTACTTAGTCACACAATGGATAATACAACGAGCTTTTAAAATACAACCAGTGGTTCACAACCTTTGTGGCTTCTGACGTCGTGTGTCGTGTCACATTTCGTGATGATCAAATGATTCAGATTTTCACCAAAAACCAAAGATTAGAGAAAAAAGTCTAGAAACAGATTCATCAGAACTTTGATTTTACTAGTTTCCTCTAAGATTAATCAGATTTATCTGGTGTTTCTGTAACTGGTGAAACTGTTTATAAAGTAGTTCGAAGTAACAAGTACAGTGCAGTTACATGCTGAAGACACGCTGATGCTTCAGTATTAATCATCTAATGATGTCATATATAATAACATATGAGTCAGAGGGACAGAACCAGCACTTAAACTTTAACACTACATTTTGCTACCAATACTTAAATGGGATTTTCATGCATGACTTTTACTTGTAATGGAGTATTATTTACTTTAAATTAGGGATCTTAATACTTCTTCCACCACTGGATTCTGGGAAGTCTTAAGTTTGCACTGAAGGTATTTACAGCCTTCAACATGTGTTCTCTGCACGTTGGTTTATTTCCAACACACACATGCACGGTCCATATAATGTACAGCTCTGTAATATGTCCTCTACACCGTGAAATTGAAGAACATATATGAGATTATAACTGATGTTTCTAAATCAGTCTGAGTGGAGAAGATTGAATGCAGTACGTGCAGCATATCTTTCTTTAAATTGATGCTTTTGAAACATACAGGCTTTGTGAAGAAACGCTATACAATATAAACCATGAGAACCGTGGACACGCACTAACCTAAAGTTGTTGTGCAGCTAGTCATTACAGCAGAGCAATAACAGTAATTACCATCAGCCTTTTGAAGGTGGCAATTGTCTCAGTGATATAATTGAGGCTGTGGAAAGTGCTCTGTTTTTTTTTATTGCTCACTGTGACATTATGGCCACTGGCCAGTTTATAACCATAAAAGATAAAGAGAAAATAAGAAAACTCTCCATCTATCCTCCAGATCATTTAGCCAATGTTGAATATTTCAGCTATTTACCTTTAGCTATTTCAACTCATTTACTATTTAAACATTTAAACACTTTAACCATTCATTCATTCATTACTGTTTAGCTAGCTAACAATTTAATCTGTTTATCCATTACTTTCAGAAAACTAACCTATTTGATCCCTTTAATTTAGCTATTTAAACCATTTACATTACTTTTACTTTGAGATCTAAAAGATTCCCTCTGATTAAATCAAGTTTTTTAATCTTGTTAACATCTGTATGATGTTTTTTTTTTAACATAATAACAAGATATATCATGAGCGAAACAATCGGTCAACGCCATGACTCAGTATTTCCACCTTGGAACTGCAGTGAACCAATGACAGCCAAGGTTTAATACGCCTCAAACCTAAGGAACCAATCGCATCAACTTGTGGGGGGCGGAGGGCGGGGCTAAATAAATCCGAAACCTTGTCAGTACAGAGAAGGAAAGTTAGCATTAGCGCAACCGCTAACACTGTGTCAGCCACAAGCTAACAAACAACATAAACAAATAACTAGCTTACGGCTCTGACACGTCTCTTCGTGCACAACAAACAGATGATACTTTTAATGTGGGGAAAACCACATTAAACAAAATATCAATCATAGCAAAGTTTTTTCACAGACCTTTTTAACTGTTCAATTTAGCTCCTTTACTTTGATGTTAAGCTAACGTTAACGAGTTCACCCATTTAGCTTTTAGCATTTAGACTTTTAGCTGACCGTTTTAGTTACTTTTAACTGTTTTAACCGTTTATCAGTGACTATTAGGACTATTAATCCATCACTGTTAACTGTTAACTACTTATTTGCTTACTAGTTTTGATGCAGTGTCAATCGCAATCTGACTTACTGCAACCAGCGACAGAGATAACAATTACAAATGAACGTGGAGACAGCAAACTATGTCACATACCGTCAGTGGTGACTGTAGGGAGGAGGACACTCCTGTTCACTCACCAATAACTCCCTTCTTTTCTCAGGCCTCCCCTCCAGATAAATCTGCTGTTGAGTAACTGTTTGAGTTTCAGGGGTTGTCCCTGTCCAGGCCCCTCTGTGCAAACACACCATCCTTCCGGGGGGGGGGGGGGGGGGCGTGAACCGTCCAGATCAAAAACAAAAAAGAAAAAAGAAAAAGCACACATCTGCTTCCAGGTTCAAGAAACTCAACGCGTCAGAGACACATCTGTGAGAGCGGAAGCTCGGGGACACACCCAACAAGGTGAAATATCACAAGGCAACAGGAAGATTTATTAAAAACGGTCTCCCTCCCTCCCTCCCTCCATCCTCTCGCGCCTCACGAGCCAGGTGGTACCGGAATGTGAGCGCCAGGTGTTCGGCAGGACTTTTGCTGTTTTGTTTTGGTTTTTTTTTTCTTCCTCACTGGGACTCTGCAGCCAGCTGACCTGTGAAGAGGCCACCGCTGATTCATTAACTCTGACGGACCTTTTGGATCAAACGAGCTCCACATGAACAGGGTCAGGTGAACCGGAGCAACATTAATACGCCTAAAACAAAAAAAGGTGCAGCGCAGTGTACGTCCTGTTAAAATGGTAATTGTCAAAAAAAAAAAACACACACACACACACACACAAAAAAAAAGAGTTCCCTTTCATCATTTCTTATTAAAATTCATGTGGTGTGAAGATGGGTACAAAAGGTATTGCGCTATTAAGTCTTTTTAATCTGGCTGCTTTAGCTGTAGCTTTGCAATGCCCTCATGGCTAAACACCTGACTTCCAGAGAGGCCTGCACAGACTGATAATCAACTTACAAAAACAACACATTAATTGAGCCACTTAAACAAAGACCAGTCCTTATTTTATGAATGGTTTGTTGCTGTCTGGAGCTCCTGCAAGCTGGAGGCTCATTTAGCCCGTCAGACACGAGCCTGAGAGATATCTGGTTATTTTACAAAGCCTCCCTGCAGGCAGCTGTGATATTACTCAACCAGCAGTTTCAGAAAGGCCTGGGGCCGCGTGAACTCTACACTTCTTATGGGCACAAAAACCAGATCCCCAGAGTGAGTGAGAAGGGGAGCATTCAGTGTCTTTCTTTTAATCTTGGCGAGATGTTTCCGCCGTGATTGTTGTCCGGAAAATATCCGATATCAGACTCCTTGTGAGGCAGGAGTGTGTGGAATTTGTTGGGATTTATTTGGCAGCAAGAATCACGGCCGACAGAATTTATGGCGACAGGGGAGTTGAGCTTTTTTTTTTTTGCAGAGCGCACAACAGATGTGAGGGCAAAAGAGGAAAAGAGAAATAAATGTTTTATAATTGATCAAATTGATTTTTCTGACTGTCAACGCTGTGTTTCACCGGCTGCAAATTACTAACACTTAGTTGGCTTCCTCATTACAATACATTGGAGTGTGAGAAGAGACAGTCAAGTACCTATACAGCAGGGGTCAAGAGTGGCCATACTTGCACCCGTTTCTTACAGAGTAATTAGCATTTCCAAGAATAGATCCATTGTGGAGTTTCTTTGTTCGCTGCTCCATATTATCTACTTCTTGCCTTGAACTATGGCTCAGAGAAATCCAGAGCACAGAGCTGCAGGCAGATAAAGTGCGGTTGCTTTTCTCTC
>NW_019525478.1:215925-217636 GCF_002814215.2 Seriola lalandi dorsalis
ATCTCCAGCGTGGGCATAGAAGGAAAGCCTGAGGGTCTCCTGATAGGGCTGGTGTCACAGCCACCACCACCCCCCCACCCCGATCTCCTCAGGGGAAGGAAGATTTCTTCTTCAGTGGAAAGAAAAATCATCTCCTTCCCGTGCCAGTACACTTTGAACCGCAGCAGCAGTGAATCTAAATCAACGCTGTAGTGCGCAGTTTTCGCAGTCACCTGCGCCCTGCCTCGCTCTCCAGGCGGTGAGAGGAGATAGAGCACTAGCTTATGGCGCTGCCATTAGGGAAAGGATTAACTTAAAAAATCTTCACACACCTGCAGCCGATAGAGCAAAACCTTTGCTTTTACATGGACATATAGTGTCACGACCCTGTGACCTCAGACGCCTCATTATCACACGGAGTCACAGGGCCCCCCCCCCCCCTTTTTTTTTTCTTCTGTCTGATCATTACATTCAGGCCACTCTGCACTTCATACTGTTTACGGCTTCCTGTCTGCAGAACGTGTGATTATGTTTGACTGCAGCTGCTTATTTCTGCACGTGAGGAACAAATAATGTCAGAGTGGGTGTTTTAGTTAATTATAACTACTGCAACTGTGATGCTGCCTCCTAACATTGCCCATGTGTGCCATTATCATTACAGAGCTCATGCGCAGCTGTAGACCTGTGTCTCTGGATTTACCTTGAAGTCCACAGACAGCTGTGGCGTGTACTCCAGAGTCCACAGAGCCCTCACGAGTGATGCCAACTGCTCCGTGACTTCTCCCCTG
This sequence comes from Seriola lalandi dorsalis, assembly GCF_002814215.2. NCBI lineage: Eukaryota > Metazoa > Chordata > Actinopteri > Carangiformes > Carangidae > Seriola > Seriola lalandi. The sequence continues at coordinate 216,693 of NW_019525478.1, forward strand.
GCGAGCTGCGTCTCCTCGCCCTCCATCACCCCGTTTAGCCCGAGGTGAGTCAGGTCCAGCTTGTACCTCTCCAGCCCCAGGTACTCGGCGAGCAGGTCGGTGTTGCTCAGACACTGGACCACGGCGTTCATGAAACAGGTGTTCCCGTGGTTCTTCAGCCCCAGAACACCCGGGATTTTGTCGCCGTACTGGTACAGCAGCTTCTCTCTGCCGATGCACAGAGAGGAAGACGTGCTCGAGGTGTTTTTCACCACTCGCTCCCAAGTCACCTGTACATCCTCTTTGATAATTCCTGAGCTCGCGCTGAGGGTGCAAGGTGCGCCATTCCGGAAACCTCCATCGTCGTCCTCGGCGTCCTGCGCGTCCGCGTCTCCAAAGTGGGTGAAAGTGCCCAAAGTTCTGATGATTCTGTTCATGAAACTCCCCACAGACTTCAACGGTTTCTTTCGGAAGAGCTTCCCAGATTTCGGCTTCTTTTCCTTGCGCTTCTCCTCCTTCGATGTCGGCATTTCCTCCCTGGCTCTGCTCTGTTTCTCCATGGCAGTGTTCCTCTACTCGCTCGCCGGTTTATTCTGAGGCTGATAACCGCGTGAATTCCGGCGCCGGTGTGTCACTTCTCCGCCAGTGTCCCCTGTCCGGATCGCAGAGGGAAAAGCGCGCAGAGGTGACACCATCGCGGAGCCAGCAGGCACAACAGCTCACTGTTATTCCGCCCCGCGCTGACGGCAAACCTCCCTCATCCATCCCAGCACTTACTGAAGGCGTTCATTATCACTCCGACACCGCTGTCACAAGCGGCATCTCGTCATTCCCGGCACAACGTGAGCAGCGCCGCCGTCCAGCTGCAGCACTGAGCGCTCCCCTCCCACCGCTCCCAACTTCGCCCGGAGAAGGCTTGTGATTGTGCGACTGCCCCCTCCCACTTTCCAGCACATGGGGGGAGG
>NW_019525478.1:217656-243073 GCF_002814215.2 Seriola lalandi dorsalis
GGGGGGGTAATAAGAGAGAGCACTGTACACTGGATTTATGCTGTTGGAAAAAAGCAGTGGTGGAAAAAAAAAAAGAAGAAAAAGTACCACTATGGTGTGAAAGTACTCCATTACAAATGACCTCATTACTGTCATAGTAAAAGTACCGAAGTATTATCAGCTGAAAGTAAAAATAATCATTCTGTAGAAAACTGGCCCTTATGAATGTTGTATTATTATATATGACATTAGTAGGTTGTTGAGATGAATGTATTAAAACATGTGACATATTGTTGTAGCTGGGATGGAGCTTCTTTTAACTGCTTTATATACATGTAACATTAATTATTATACATTTGGATTAATTTAATTATAAGCTTTACATATTAATTTGTGTTGTATATTAAGTGGTGCAATATTATTTGCGTTTATATTAATTAATATTACTGCAAGTCTATTCTATTATTTCATTATCAGTTGCAGTACTTTATTATTTCATATATAATTTGTATTCAAGTTGGTTGTTTGTAACTCCTGTAGTGTGGAGCACTTTTGGTTCCCAGCTGCCACTGTTTGCAGGGGGACAGGTGTGAATGTGACAGTATGAGATGCACATGGTGGTTCAGTCTAGTGGTGCCCAACCTGGGGGTCAAGCCCTCCATATGGTCACAAGATAAACCTGAGGGGTCATGACAAAACTAACCAGGATTTTTTAAATACTTTTCTCCAATCTGTTTTTGAATTAAATATTTGCCATTTCTTTGAGGTGCAAACAGTTATTGAAATGAAACCATGTGGGAAATCTGAAGTGAAACTGCACAGCTCAGACGTCGGGTCCCAGCTGACACTGCTCTTCCATAAATGCTCACAAACCACAAAAGGTTCAGAACCACTGGTTTAATTCAAAAAATAATAAAAAAAATCCATTGTATTTGATAAACTTACCACATGCTTTTATTTAAAATCATAATCTGAAAGTAACCAGTAACAGCATCTGGAGCAAAAAGTACCTCAGAACTGTAGAGTACAGAGTAAATGTGCTTAATTACATTCCACCACAGCTTCCCACAGATCACTGCGGTAAAAGAAAGATATATTATCAATAATTACTTTTACACTATATAATTTCTCCTATGATTAAAATCATTGAGTCATTTTAAGGTCCTGATAAAAAAGTGCTGCGCTTACATCAATGCTTCTCTGATGGAGAATCCCCCCCCTCACCATGAAGAAACCTCTGTCTGTTGTACTGTCAGTGATCTGCTTTAGTGACAGCGACATCAGCTACGCTTTTAAAAATCAGTGAGCTGCTTGTTGATTCCTGTTGTCGGCCACTTTCCTTCTCTACGGGCGCTGCCAGAGAATAAAAAGACTGTCCAGAGCGTCGATTCCTGCCAATTCAGAATAAAAAGACAGCATTTGAGAGTGTGTGAGCGAGAGAGAGAGAGAGAGAGAGAGAGAGAGTGACCCCAGCATCCCACAGACAAAATTCATTAGCTAAGCCTTGGAAGGCATTTATCACAGGTTACGGTCTCCAGGATTATTGCAGGATCATTCCCGGGCCATGAAGTAAGAGAGCGGCTGTGCTGATCTCCTCTGCTCGCCGCATAGATACGTTTCATCACACAGAGCTGTCTCACTAACATTAAAAACACACCCTGCAGATTTACTGCAGCAGTGAGCAGAAGCATTATGACCGACTCCTCCTCACTTCAACCTGAAGACTGAGCCAGGTCTGCGATCAGAGGGGGAACCTCCTACTCTGCTTCCCTTCAGAGTGGTGCTGGTGTGGAGTACCTGTTGTTGTTGTTGTTGTTGCCATGGGAAACAATAATCCTACCAGTAGGCTCAAATTCAACAATATTCATGTCTGCACCCAGAGCACTACACATGAATCTGAAGGCCTCTATACAACCAAGCCTTTCCCAGCATCACCTGCCTCTGAGGAGAGGAGGGAAACAACCAGCTTCTCTCTTACACACCATATAACAAACATGCCACCTGTTCACCTGGGTCACATGACTCTGCTCTGCTGATTTTTAAAGGCCTATTAAAGCCCCCCCCATCAGATTCTAAAGTGGGATAAAATGTGATGTCACATGCTTCAATACACCAATCAGGATCCAGAGAATTAAATAACTAAAGTGTTATGTATTTGTTTGTTATGTATTTACTGCCTATGTTGCCAGGACAACATCAATCACATCTAATCAAACCACACCCACACAGTCCTGATGAGGAGGTGGTTTTTCTCATATATATATGGTTATGGTTCCTGTTTCGTCTGGTTGTTGTTGAACTAATCACATATATTTGATGTGAAGGAGAAATACTGGATTTAAGAAAAATCTAATTTGCCTGAAATGGGTTTCATATTTAGTCCCTCAGCTGCGTCCGCTACTTGTGGGACTTCAGAAGCCTCCGCGCTGCCTGGAGGTTCCTCCGGCGACTGACGAGGATGATCCATCCAGAGGCGATCTCACTCACAGTGACCCCCAAATAAAACATAAGGCTCCATTTTGCCAGGAGAAACGATGTGACTTCTCAGCCACAACAAACCAAAGACATTTGCCTTCAGGTATTTTTTTGTTTTGTTTTTACAGTCATTGACAGCAGAAGAAAAGATGTGATGAAAGAGCTAAGAAAGACATGAACTGGGATATTTTCATCATCCTACTGCAAAAGACTCGCACAGATGAAACGTACAACTTTTCCACAGTAATGACCCAGGGGCTCCTCTGTGCTGCCGCCATCTATCATATAGAGGTAAGCTCTTTGTAGCAAAGCAATAATCACGCTGAGTTTAGCAGCTCTCTCCGTCTTGTTGTGGCCTCCTCTTTCAATTGTTATTTGATGTTATTTTTAGAGAAATTATGCATTTCCCTTTTCAATAGGCAGGTGCCTCTTATTACTCCTGCAAAAGACGATTTCTCTCTCAGCTAAGACTTATAAATCTGATTTCATAACACATGGAAGTTGTTCCCTCGCGATGACAAGGTAGGTGCAGCATCATGCAGACATATATGCATTTTTCCATCTGTGTGTGGCCTTTATCTTATTGTCTTTGATGTGAGGAACAGCTCATACAAGCCTTTGAACATTCATGTGGTACCAAGCTCAAAGTTATGATAATACAAACCGAAGAGACGGTAAGTATATATCTTTCTGCAGCTCATATAATTAGATCAGTGCTGCAGCATTGTGTCCTACTAGTTAAGTAACGTTATGCCCATAAATGGAGTGGTAATTTGCCTCCGTGACGCTCTTCTCTGCAAAGAAGGAAATGTCATCCCCAAAGATGAAGCAGGCAACTGAGACCATCTGGTCGCCTGAGTCATATATGCCGCCTGGTCCGGGAACAAACACTCCCTTAGTTAAAAGAACAATGCACCATCACTGTCACACTGCCCATGCTACAGTAAAATACAACTAGAGGCAAAAGCATGCAGTATCACACAACTTTCATAGGTTTTGCGCCTTTACTACGACTAAACTTAGATGTGAGAGAACACGTCTCAGTTTCCTTCATCCATAATGTCCTGCTCTTCGCCTGAGAGGAGTGGACAGTGCTGATCTGTGTTTTCCAGGTCCACCTGACTCCTTGCAAAATGCCTACACAGACAGACAGAGCGAGGAAACGGCATGTCCCAGGAGGAAATCAATACCGCTTCATGTATTTTTACCGCTCTGTCTGAATATGATGTTCTACACAACTTTGTCAAGGTTTAACAAAACGGTCGCCTTCATCAGAGCTAAAGCGATTTAACCACTCCTGTGATGTGAACTAGTTTCAGCAGAAAAGAAACAGACGGGGTTGAGTGGGCGAGTTCTGGCTTCCACCGGGTCCCAGATTATGCAGGCCCCATCTGAGCTGGCAATAACACATTCCTTGTCAGTGCCTTTAATCTTAATGCAGTTGGCAGAGGCCTTATGCTTTCTCATGGATTCTGGGAGCTTGTGAGTCCTGGGCAGTATCTCCCACACACGAGCAAACACACACACACATACATACACACATGCGCGCACCTGGACGGAGAATAGACAGCCATCGGCTTAACAGCACACACAAGGTAACTGACACAGAGACTGTGGAGCCCAGGCTACAGAGCTATTTCTATTCATGGCCTATTTTATCCACGACCAGTCCTATTTTCACTGTATCTGAAGTGTTATCAGGAAACTAGACACACACACACAAAAAGCAAGAAAACCAAACCAGCTCACATTTAGCACTGAAGCAGAACTGCATCTTATTCCTGCCACATGGGCCTGTTGTCAAATCATGAATATTACAGTTTTATTTTTGCTAAAACTCCCCTGCTGAGTTTCTCTCTCCTCCCCTCCCTCATTATTCTCCTGCTATCTCAGGTTGTGGCAACAGCTGTCAATCAAAAGCTGTGGTTTGAGTGAACAGGAAGCATCCTCTGTCCCTGCTCTAGGAGTAAACTCATGAATCTCCCATCATTCCTGGCAGCGCGCGCGCGCACACACACGCGCGCGCGCGCACACACACACGAGCTGGCTGTTTTTATGTGCATATGAATCGATGGAGGGAATCTGTTTCGTTGCAATTATTAACATGAAACAGAAATAACTCGAGCCAGCATCTGCACGCTGAATGAAGATGTGAGGGATGAACTGTTGAGAGACCGTCAGATTTTGAGGGTCATATCTTCATAAGACTGAAAGCTGATAATAAATGATGCATCCTTCTGTATAAAAAAAAAGTATCGGGATGTAAAGGATTCGTCAGTAGATTTACTGCAGAACAAAAGACAAAAACGCAAATATTTTACTGTAATGCTTTTAAAAGGTCAAGAAAATGTGCATTTCTAGTTTAAAGAATAAAAACAGACACTGTACAAAAATCAGAGGGCAGTAAATACTTCAGCACTCAGGCTGCAACTTCAAATCACTTGTGTTCTGGCTCCCTCTACTGGTGAGTTTAGACTCCAACGTGCAACTATTTCCATCTCAAAAAGAACAACAGTGTGAATATTTGAAAGATGATGGTGATACTGACGATCAGTCACACTCACACTCACACTGTTAGATCACACGAGTCTCTGCTACGGACGACGTCACCCACAGTGGATGAGATGAGATGAGCTCGTCTCTGAGGTCTGTGCAGCTGAAGGGGAAGATTTCTGCTGACTCAGTATCTCAACCCACAACCATCTGGTGCTCCAACACCTGCAACCTCAAAATGCAAACTACCACATTCTGCTGATTTCACAAGGACAGCAATTGCTTTATGTTTGACCTTGTTATTTAAAGTAAAGTGCAAGAGTGGATCCCATTTTAGTCCGTTGTTGCTGGGGGTAATCTTTCTGAGCTCACAAGAGTCAGTCGTCCAAAAAGGTAGAGGCAGGTAGAGGAGTCAGGAAACAACAGCTAATAACTACCTGTCTGTCAGCTGATTGCTCAGTTGCAGCAATGAGGCTGATGATGTCACAGACCTGGTCAATCAAGTCATATTTATCTAAAAAAAAACAAAAACTAACTACCAACCCTCACCTGGATCCAGGTCCTGGACCAGGAAGCGAGTTCAACTCAGTCTGGCCGTCTCTGGGTTATCGGTCTTCACTGGGCCTAACATGGGCCGACCCTGATAGCCCGAGTTAAACCCGAAAGATATCTGGATAACCCACTAATCTCACAGGAATCAAATCTGAACAAGAACTTACATACAGTAAGTTAGATGTTTGATTTCACTACTTGATGTTAAATGTTGTAATTCGGTGTTTACCCTTTAAAACAGAGTCAAAGAACTGTCTTTAATCCTGTGACTTTCTCATGTTTCATGCAACAAACTTATTGGAATTTCTTTGTTATGGTTATATTTCTTAGGAGATCAAAACTGGCTACAGAACAACAACTTTAAGTGTCACTGAGCAGCATAACCAAAGCCCGGTCTTGAAATCCATTAAAAATTTATTGGACGATGATGATAGCTCTGGTTAGCTGCCTCATCCAACTTGGCTGAACTTAAACTAATCTGCACGGAAGAAAGGGAGGACATCAAAGATGCAGCCGGGACAACACAACCTCCTCTCAAAAAAACCTAAAAGTGCTGTTTGAAATTTCACTGTGTCACATAATACGCATATCTTATTGACAAGAAAAAGTCCTTCACTTCATCCTAGAACAGAGAGCCTCTTGCAAGTGAGTCAACATCTGTTTTGAGCATTTGTTAACTGACTCCTTCTACATTCAATTTCTTGTTCTAAATCTCATGAGAAAATAAATGAGTTACTGCACTCCACTGGTGATTTGCAGTGTCATGTTTTCCAGCTTCAGCTACCACCTGGGGATCGGCTATAGATCACTGAGCTGGTGAGGAGATACTTTACAAACTTCTTTAATTTATATAAGATATTACATGATCCAGCTTGTCGAGTTCATCAAATACAGGGCTGATACAGTGTGGACCCGCTATTATAATAATAATAATAATAATAATTTCATATGCAGCTCAGAATACAGTCTGAAACACCTGGAAGAACAGCAAAAAGATTAGCATTCAGGACATTTTCTCTTTTGGTAATTTCATGGCAAATGAATTAAGGTCTTTTGATAATACTGTAACAACAATTTTTATTTTCCTGGAGTCTTCCTTGTCTCAAAACAGTGAACAATTACAATAGAAAGTATCATCCTTTAAAAATGCATTTCATCTTTAACTTTCATGTTTCTGATGTTACCTATGTTGATGAAGCAGCAATTCCCCATATATGGTGGTCAGGTCCCAAGGAGTCCGTGATATATCTTAGGGGTTGTGACATTAACAGGAAGAGAGCGGAAAAAAACCCCCAAAAAACCCAAAAAACAAAATCATGTTTGTTTTTTCAGATATTTGCTTTGCTTCCTCAAATTAAAATATAGGTTAATCAAATCTTTTGTGCCAACCTGGTCATAAGCCACACAGTATGAGATGATGGCTCACAGTAAACATGGCTTTAAGCAATCACAAGCCCAAAAACATACAAAGTAGAATTTAGTCACAGAAGGTTTATTTATTAAACACTTTTGTGATGACAACAATTAAGTTATGAATAAAACTACTTTACATGAGTTGTACTACACTGACAACTGCTTCAAAATCTGCCGGCACCAAGTCTTTATGGTCCCTCTGGACCACGTGGCCACTGAGTGAAGACGGCAGAGCTGGTTGCAAACGGCCTCCAGCAGGAGGCTAACACTGGCCCAGTTTGCAGGGCCCGAGTTGAGTCCAAGAAGACAACTGAAAGATAATCATAGAGCAGTGTGTGTTAACATAGATCTGATATTCATTAGAGGAAACAGTGAATCTCACCTCTGTGTACTCCATATGTCCTGGATGCAGAGAGAATGCAGCAAAGAGGCGTCCAGGGTGACGTGGATGAGGAGGGCCGTCTCCTCTGCCCCATGTGTCCTCCTCCAACAGTGGAGCCTCCACTCCTCCCAGGAGATCCTCATGATCACCTTGACAACAGTCAAGGCCGAGCATCCTGTGCTTCCCCTCCAGTGAGGACCGCTGTGCCTCAATGAGAAGGCAGGCAGGGTCCACCTCGAAGATGTGGCGTCATCAATCCGGCCGCCATCCTGGAGAGCGAACACACCAACATAGGTAACCCAGGCAGCCGTTTCAGAAACAGCACCAATGAGCTTCTTTGTCAGAGAGAGACGGAAAGGTTTCAAATGTTAATGTTAATATTTGTGTGTGAATTTATTACATACACAGCAGCAGTGTGAAAGCAGCTGTAACAACATAAACTCTGCCTGAATAACACCTCATCCTAGAGAAACTCCCTGGTGGGAAGCACCTGTTAGGAAAGAATACTAGAGATGGCTGTTGGACAGATCATCAGTTAGAAAATTCTCACTTTTTTTTTTTTTTTACATTGTACTATTCTACAATTTTAGACATCGTTAAATTCATTCATCAATTAATAATGCCAGCAAGATAGCTGCTAATGCTAGGAAGCTAGCCCCCACCCCCTGTCACCTTCTGTTTGTCCCCGTTTTTTTCACGAATAAAAAAAAAGCTAAAGCTAAAGCTAATGCTAATGCTAGCCATCTGCAATCTCATAATGAAATCGTTAAATTAATTAATCAATGAACAATGCCGGCAAGCGAGCTGCTAATGCTAAGTTTTAATTTTTAGTATCGTCGGTATCAAAAAAACTAAATTTATCGCGATGATACTAAAAGCTAAATATTTTGACAATTTGTAAATTTACTTAATTAGCCAACGTGTTAGTGTTTGTGTTAGAGTGTGTGTTTTGTAATAACTTAAAATAACCTTTCAGCTCAGTCCCGCAGCGTTGTTAGTTCCGGTGTCGTTTCTTCAACCGGAAGTGATCGTCAGCACCTGTGTTTAATTAGCCTAATTGGATCCACATGCTACAAACCTGGAGACAAAGCACTAGGTAATATTCACCTTAACCCCTTTTTCCATCAAATAAGCAGGCCCTCTCCCGCGAAGCACATTGTGCTTCATTAGGAGAAACACTAGTAGAATTAAAGATGGCGGATTTCCGTTTTTTTCTGCTTCGGTTTCAGTAACATGCTAGGCCCTGTGTGTGCGTGTCATGTATTAGCATTGTTGTAATATATTAGAGGCACTTACGAGGACACTTCGTTAATATGTTTAGCAACACCTGTGCTGGTCATACAATGATAATGTCTGCGCCTATTCATTCACCGAGTAGCTACCGAGCAGCTTGGATCTATTTTCTCATGAGGGAGAATACATGTCACATTTGCAATGAATTGACAAGTTTAAGTCCCTTGTTAAACATTCAAAAACTGTGCAAACTGTATTTCATTCTGGCTAAATAAACATGGTTAAATTCTATAAATATATACAGTGTATAATTATTCTGTGTTTCATTATGCATGAAGAATTTATGATATAATTTATGATATAAAATGATTGTATGAATGGCATACAATCATGGTGATGGTGTTGGATTCCCCTCCAGATATTGGCAAGGACCCTTCTGCTGACTATGAGTTCACTTTTTAGATTAAGAAATGATGTGAGGAGCAAAGTCATGGTCATTGACTGAATGTTTTAATTGTTGTTGCATGAGCAAGCATTGTTTTCTGAAACTGGATCTTTGTATGTGACATATCTGATACGACAAAAGTCGCCTGATAAGTCTCTGCGCTGCATTTCAATGAGTCTTTGTTCCTTTGTGTTTTGCATAATGTGTCGTGAATCAGTGACACTTGATAAACTTTCAAACTGTGCAAACTGTATTTCACTCTGTCTAAAAATGGGTAAATTGTTTATAAAATCTTTACAGTGTAAGTGTCTGTGTTTCATAATGCATGAAAAATTAAGTTTCTATAAAGTAAAATGATTGAATGTATGTCATTATTTTCAGATTTACCTCAGTGTCCAAAATGGTGCAGTATATTGATACATAGGATCTTGTAGTGCAAAATGTATTTACAGGAGTCTAAATCTTTACATGTATGGAAACATTTCCTGAACAAATTTGACTCATAAATTCAAACATGTATGAATCGACATAAGTAAAAATATACATGGTAAAATTTGATGTTTTTTATTTACAGGATGGTGATGGATTCCCCTGCAGATGTTGGCAAGGACCCTTCTGCTGACGAGATGAGGGTGAGTTTACATTTTAGATTAAGAAGTGATGTGAGGGAGCAACGTCATGGTCATTGTCTGAATGTTTTAAGTGTTGTTGCATAATCAAGCATTGTTTTCTGAAACTCGTGTGTTAACTCCGTTTGGTATTTCACTAATGGCTCTCCCACTGACTCCACTGTCCGTATCACTGCTGTGTGTAACTTTGAAGAAAAAACACGGCTGTATATTATTTTTTAATTTTATTTATTTTAAGAAGTCATGTAGCTCAACAGTGATTAAACTTGCCACCTACATCACATGAATTGCATGGCAATGTTTTTAAAAAAGAAACAATCTGACACCTTTGGGTTTTGATTGTATGTCTGTAGTTTATATCAATTTAAACTAATGGTATGAAAGTTGAAGTGGTTTTCCATCTTCATTCCAGGACAAAAAGATCATAGTGTGTGACATATTTGATACGATAAAAGTCAGCTGATGTCTTTGCGGTACATTTTCAATAGCAAACAGGCGCTCTATGTGTTCCTTTGTGTTTTGCATAATGTGTCGTGAATCGGCGCCCTTTGACGCTTGAACAAAAGTAAAGTTCATGCTAGAGCAGCCGCTGTTCACAGCAGCTCGCCACAAAGGTCTTTATTGGGGTCGCATTCAGCTTGGCAGACCACCCAGCTGCGTGGGTGGAGACCCATTCATGACTATGTACCCAGAGCTTTGCTGTGATGACAAATGAGGGGAAAAATAGTCATAATTCTTTTAGACATAAATGACCTGTGGCACCTCGGCTCAGACTTCAGTTACACGCTGCAGCTGACCACCAGGGTGGCATCTCAGCAGGGTGAATTATGGCAAACATGAAAGGCACAAAACTGCAATTCATAATGCCTTTAGAGCCCCTTGTATATAACATTAATCTTTGAGTAGGAAGCATGACCAAAAAACACTGTCTTCCTTTATGTACATCAATTCAAAAGAAGACTTATTGTTCCCACTCATAGATCCATGCCACTGCTGCCCTGCAGAGGGCAGTATTTAGCAGAGAATGGTGGCAGAGTATTACTGCCCATGGAAACTTCTTGTGCAAATGTTACTGGGAGTTCAGTGTAAGATCCTTGATTAAAAACCACAGAGGTGGCCCAGAATCATTATGCTGTAGGCTTTGGCACAGCTGATCCTCTAATTGTGAATGACTTCAGGCAAATTGATGTAATTTGTGCTGCTAGTGAGTCAGAGTCAGTTAACACAGTGGTTTAAGTCTCAGCCATCTTTATTATAATATCTGAGGGAAAATATGACAGTGGCAGTGCTTGAACCCTCTCCGTTTAGTGTGTTGTTCAGGAAGTTGAGCTTCATTACGTCTCCAAAATAAGTTTTTATCACACAATATTTGAGGTAATTTGACCAATCATTAAAACTCCTCAGAGGTAACTCTTCACCCTGTGTCGATTTGATCTACCTTTTTGAGAATTTGTGTTCTAAATTTTCACTGCGAGCAAGAGAAGGATTAAAGACACAGTGTGAGGTCCCTCCACAATATTATTCATGCTTGATTTATCTAAGCTTTCCTCTCACTTATCATGGTTTTCAAAACCAATTTGAGAAACAGCGTGTTAATTGAACACAAGTTCGTAAAAAAAAAAAAGGACCACCCCATTATTGCAGTGTTTAGGCCTCTCACGTTTCTCTGTGGCTCTGCTGATCTGTGACGGTGCAGCCGTGCCCTTTAGATGTGCCTGATTGGCTCAGCCAGTCTTAGCACAGGTCTAATTGGATAATGTGATAACACCATTGCTTCACTGCTGGATCCTAGGTGAAGGATTACATAGATTTCCCCCCTGGCTAGTAAAGTTTTTTTTGAGGGAAATTAAACGTATATCGTAGTTTCCCAAAATGGAAAGATACGATGAGAGGTCATAAATGCAGACCTGACTTCTCAAATCCTGTGTTTTCAGTCAGTACTCTTTTGTTTTTCCCCTCCTGTTGGATTAAGGTATTTGGTGTTGTTGTGGCAGGACATAAAGCAGATACTGTACGTGTTGAAAACTCTGGTATGCACTTGGATCACCTCTGTTTACAAAGAATTTCACATGATGTAGTAGAAGCGTGCAGCTATGTTTTTGCAAAACCACAAAATCAGCTCTTCCTCATTTCACTTCATTGGCTGAGCTCCGCTCCTAGATGAACATTCACCAGCCCCCACTGACAAAACACAGAGATGTTTATGCAGTAAAGTCGATGCATGTAAAACACTGTGATCCATAACTGTGATTGTGGCTACGGTGTGTGTTCTCAGCGATGGTTTTGTTATTATTACACGCTTCATACTCCTGCTCTCTAAATATCCTATTTGTCAAAACTACAGATGTGTTTTCAAATTGAAACACCATGTACAGTAACTTATTGCTCAACGCATGAGATGTGATATATATTTTAAAATGTATATACATTACATGCAGTATAGTGAGTGTGCAGGCCAGGAATGCCATGCTTAACAGCTTGTACCAGGATATCCTTGAGAAGAAATCCCAGTGTGGAAGGGTGGTGGCTCCTATTCTGTGTCACCCGTGTGCTGGAGGCGTCCTTGTGAGCATGTGTGTTTGTGCAGTGTTGAAGTCCAAGTAAATTTCACCAAGTCTAAAGCTGGTTCAAACCAAATCACAGCAGAGAGAGAGAGAGAGAGAGAGAGAGACAGAGAGAGTGAGCCACGGTGAAGAATGAGACCAAACCAAGCATTGATAGCCGACACATCCAAAAACAATAAGACCAGGTGGCCCTAGTGATATCTGGGTTATTGTCTGGTATGTGCACCTCCAAATGTTAGACAGGCAGTGTATTCGTCTATGGTGCAGCCCGAAAATGGAGATGCAGGTCTGTCTTCACACGCTCTGTGCTGTATTCTTCAACCCCCAACAGATCAATAAGTTCAAAGAAATTTCACCAATAAGTCACTGAAGTTGGTCGTTGGTCCAGACGGGAATATTATAGCAGCTGTTGGATGGATTACCATGAAATTTGATAAACGCGTTCATGCTCCCTAGGGGATGAATCTTAATGACTTTGGTGATCTCCTAAGTTTAGAGTTTAGCACCAGGAGCAGGACAAAGTTTTTACATAGTCAGTGAAATATCTCAGCATTTATTTAAAGGATTTACAAAAAGAAATGTATAGACGTTCGTGGTTCCCAGATGATGGATTCCTGGGAGTTTTGTATTCCTCTGCCTTTTTCCTGTAGTGCCACTACAGGGTTGACATTTGTAGTTTTGGTTGAAATGTATGTACAACTATTTGCTGGATTTCCATAAAATTGGTGTAATATAGAACCTCGACCTGATCTATAATCAAAGAAGACATGGAAATCCACCTTTGTACAGTATGGGACAACATAAACATTGCTTGCATTGTAGCTGCGCTTCGGGGTCACGGCTCATGTGGCCGACCGGTCGGCTCATAGAGAAGCTTGTTTTTCATGTGTTTGTTTTGCACCATTCCTTTTTGTTTTCCTTAATTATACAGCTGTCTCGCACTTGTTGTGTGTTCTTTGTAGTGTATTTCTGTGTTTATTTTAACGTCTACTCTGTCTAAATTGCCCCGGGGACAAATAAAGTTTATTGAGTTGTCATTGTGAGCATGTTAGCATGCTGATATTAACATTTAGCATAGAGCCCTGGCTGTATTCAAGTGCTACAGTGTGTGTGCTGCTTCTACGTTTGTGTGTTGGGATACGAACAAGCAAACAGACAAAAACGTATGTGTGTCACTATGGTTTCATCCGTGTGTTTTTACACTGTGTGTGTGTGTGTGTGTGTGTGTGTTTGGAGGTCTTTCAGGCACATAAACTTCTCATTAACGAACACCATTAGCGATGATCGCACCAGTGGCTCGGTGCAGTAAGACATTGCAAAGGAATGCGAGATGCAAGTCCAAGTTAATCAGCTTCTCCGCTGCTTTTCTTGGCGTTGGCCAGGCCCCACCATAATGCCACAGCCCCCCCAGAGGACAGCGTAATTACAAGCTGCTATCTCGCTAAATGGGGCTCTTGCTCCTATGCAGAACAGTGATGACATGATTAGTGTTTTCCTGCTCATCTAGGCCTTGTGAATGGGGATGATGACAGCTGTGTGTGGTTGGGGAAACAGCACTAGATTGTTCCTCCGTGCCTTTTAAACACAACAACACCTACCACAGTCAATGCGTCTTGTGTGAGCCGCAGAGAAGAGTGTTAGCAGAATAACGGCAATCTGTCTGCATCCCCTCATTATTAAGCTGAATTTGCGGTCTGTGGTATCAAAGGGTACATGATTTTCTCTTTTGGTGGGAGGGGGGGTGAAGTGTTGTTCTGTGGAGTGACGAGAGGGGTATCTTCGTATCTGCAGACGGGATCACGTTTGCTGTTCCAAGAATATGAGTAAAACACCACATTAAGCTCTAAATTACACGACGAACAGCTGAGTAAAAATTCTTCAAACAAACCTGCTGAAATTCAACAAATGAAGCCGAGCAGTTTGCCCTTGATATCGCAGCATCTTCAGAAAGTCAAGCTCTTATAATCTTACTCTGCTGCTCCATATTTTACATCTTCTGTTCTCTTTAAAAGGAGCTTTTTATGGAAATTTTTTTTACAAGGCTTTCCATTAGAAGAAGACCTCTGCGCTACAGTTTCCTTGTCCCTGACACCTGTAGAAATATTAAAAGGGAACTTTGCACTCCATTATACGCGAGGCCCGGCGAGCAAGTGGCGGGTTCTGTCATCGGAGTAAATCCTTGATGTGTAGAAAAGGCCTTCACCCAGAAAAGGCCTGAGCTGGGATCTGCCACAGTGTGAGTTAGTGGCGCTCTCCTCTGTCCCGCAGGTGCCGGTGTGTGCAGCGGGCGAGCTGGCGGGCGAGCTGGCGGGTGAGCTGGCGGGCGAGCTGGCGGGCGAGCTGGCGGGCGAGCTGGCGGAGGACGTTGGAGGGAGGTTCTTGTAGGGGGTGAGCGATGTTCGATCTAAACGGCATGTACAAAGAAGTCAGAAGGAAATGGTTTTGGCCCGAGCGGTGAGGAAAGAGGCTGTTAACAGTATGCTCCAATAATATTTCCATTAACGACTTCTCATTAAACTCCCCCTGTTTTCAGCTGCTAGAAGAGGCTGTAAGCTCCCGGCGTTACACCGGCTCCATTTCAGCATTTCATTAAAATATAAGGACTGGGGGTCTTTTATAATATACAATCCTCTCTATCACATAACTCATCTGATTTTTCTAACTCACGCTTTCCTGTTGAGTGGATGAAATGTCTTTAAAGTGGTTTTACAGTATCAGTGCAGAGCAGAGGTATTCCATCCCAGGCGAGATTTGCTCTTGTTATTTTTAAACTCCAGAGGTTACTTCGATCCATAAATCACCTGGCCCACGGTGTCTAAACGTTCCGGCTCAGCCTGCCTGTCCGGCGGTGGATTTATGATCCGCGGGTGTAGCAGCGAGCGCCAGCGCGGTCTCCTCTGGGCTCGCTGGTGCTCTCCTGTGCACTTGTGTACATATTTAGAAAAAGTGTGGGGTGGCTGAGTGCTGTTCGGCTGCGGGTCAGACCGCCTGAGCTATCTGTTGTGATGCTGCTGCTGCTGCACCTCTCTGGCCGCTTAATGAGGTACAAGCGCTGGAAATCGGAGAGTTCGTCGCTGCAGGAATCTTTTATAGGTGGGAAGAATCAACACTTAAAAGACTCGGGTTCAGGACAACTACAAGCACACAGATAATATGTGGAGCCGAAACCTGAGGGGAAGGCTCGGTGATTGTAGAAGCTGTGCTGTGGGGTCTTTTTTTTTTTTTTCACTTTCACATTCATCTTGTGAAACTATGTGCTTTTGACAAAGCTTGGCAAAGAGGTAAATAGCAATAAAAGGGGATTGGAGCGTACGTTTCCCTTTGCCAAGTGTTGGAAAAAAGATCTTCCCTACATTGAGCGTCTGGCAGCGGAGCCTTGGCTGGTGATGTCATCTCCAGGTCCACAGTTTCTGTTTGTTTCACCTCCATTATATGTGAAGGTTCAACAGACCTGAATCTCTTGTGGCTTCTACCCTGAGACACATTTTCCCTTGTTCGGTGTCCAGTTCAGGAACTTACAAGGTTTTAAAGTTGTTTTCTTTTAAAGAAAAAAAAAAAAAAAAAGAGCACATACAAACTTCATGCTTCTCTGTAACATGTTTCTATTATGCCATTAGCAGTTAAATGCCATTAATGCCTCACGAAGTTTGGAACAGGCCTAATCTTGACACATTTATTAGCCCAACAAATACAATGACAGATTTTCTCTCCCCTGGCACCAGTGACGGGTTGAACTGAGAACAAAGGCTTGAAAGACCTCAGGTGTTTGGAGAACGGGGACGACTGGTGATCCGCAGGCCCACAGTGGCAAGACGTTTTCAAAGAAGAGCAAGGAGCCGGTCGGCCCGCCGCGTTGGTCCTGACCGAAATGTCTCAAAAGACTATTAAATGGATTCCTTTTTTAAATGTGCTGCAGATGTCCATGTCGCCCAGAGGAGGAGTTCTGCTGACTTGGGTGATTGCAGGGCTTTTCCTCTAGCAGCCCAACAGATGAAATATCAAACATGTTCACAAGTGCTTGAGCTGAAACTAGTAAACAAAGACCCATAACCCGGTTCTGCTCGAGGTTTCCGCCTCTTAAAAGGAAGTTTTTTCCTCGCCATCGTCACTAGCTGCTGCTCTCGGTGGGAATTGTTGAGTCTCTGTAATTTAATATAAAGAGAAGGTTAACTTCTGTTGTGAACTGGTGCTATGCAGACAGAAATTGACTTGACTTGAACCCTGACCCCAAGAAACTGGAGGCTTACATGATGATTGTATCTGTTTTTTTTCTATCAGTGCTCTGCATCGTGTGAAGCTTTCAACAGCTTACTCTGCCATTGTGACATTTAATTCCTATGGTGGAAGCGCAGCACATTCACAAATGGTTCCTTACCCACAGCGTCAGGAAGAGTTTGTCCTTTTTGCTGCGTCTGTGTAATGTGTGTGTGTGTGTGTGTAAGAGGATGTATGTTTCCTGTAAGTGAAGAGTAGTCTTCTTATTTCCTGTGTGGATGTTTTAAACTTTTCTACACAAACATTTTCATTGGCCCCGGAGCTGATTTTCACCACCACAAAAAGCTTGGACCTGCCAGCCGCCGTGTTTCCTCAGCTGGTGGATAACCTCCACTCCTCACGCATCTCTCCCTCTGCCATCGATTTCCTCCTCTCCGCCTCCTACTGACCCATCTTTCCCAACTTGAAGGGGCAGTCGACGTGACTGACTGTGGCACACGCACTCTGCTCCAAGCTCGAGTCAAACTAAATCAGATATGATGGACAGGAAATAAAAACTTATTCCAAACCAATCAACCTTTTGAGCTTCTCCAGGCAACTGACCATTTACTAAACCCCTCCTCCAAACAGCGATTATCCAATCGTTGCCTGAGCAGCTGAAACTAGGTCCGGCAGGTCTGTCAAGCTTTGTATTTCTCCTCATGTTGAAATGGTGTGCATGGAGATACTCTGCATTTAAAGAGGTTTAAAGGGTGGGGTGTATTTTCTGAACTGTATCCTTTCCAAAACCAAAAACAGAGCAAAAGTGAGAGGACTGGATTAAAATGGCGAGTTTATGTGCTCTTAATGTGAGATGCAATCGTTGGCGTGCCGAACTCACTGGCTTACCACCAACAGTAGTAAGGCAGCACTACTTCCACAGCCAAGTAGTACATCATTAAAGCTACACTATGTAACGTGCATTTAATTTTTTTTTGTTGAAATATGTCTCCAAAGCATATCTGGATATAACTGGATGAGGTTTCGTCACATGCTTCTGTAACTCGAGCGAGCCCCGCCTTTCTGACCAATCGGAGAAGGCCAAAGTCAGGAGTGAGAGCTCACGTCCGTCAATCCATACGCATCTCTGGTCTGATATTCCCACTGAGGCTTCAAGCTAATATTAGCTGCTGGAAGATGTTGCTATGACTGACTCACAGGCTAGCGAACTCCCACTTCCTACATTAGCTAAGACGGCGTACATGATCATGATGTGGGTGATGGGCGTCTGTGGAGGAGCTAGCGCTAACTTGATTTCCAGAAGTTGCCTTTCATTGCTTTAACTAACTAACTGAGATAGTGTTACACATCTGTTGGTCTTCATCCACAAAGATTTTACTGATGTTACAGTAAGAGAGAAAACATATCGTTACAAACAAAAATACAAACAAGCATAAGCTTAAGCAGCTAAACTGGGCACAGAGTGAGAACTATGTAATAGTTTTTCCTTATCACACTTTCGTATCGTGCTAGGACTAACTTGTATTTATGTGTTTCTATGTCTCCAGCAATGGTTTTTTGTACATGTAACTGTAGCCTCAGTGTTTTTTAGCATGATTTCATGTATGACGCCATCAAGTACATTTAAGATCATTTTAAAAACTGAGGAGGCGGCGTTTTCAACCGACTAACCGGAGCTAACGTTAGCCACTTAGCCGTTTCACAGGGAAACGTCTAGAAACGGGAAACCTGTCTGAAATTAAGGAGTCATCATTTCATATATTTTATTAGCAGTAAATCTGCCATGGCTGTCATTGTATAAGTAGACGTGTGTTATGTGAGACTGGAAAGCTCGACAGGCGTGGTGACAGACACTCGCTCTCTTGCTGTCGTGCTTTGGTTACCTTTGGACCGAGTCAGGTTAGCTGTTACCGTTGTTTTCATATTTACCACGCATGAGTTGTTTTGATCTCATCTGCATCTGCTTGAAAGTGAGTATGCATACTTCTCACAACGCTTAACTTTTATGTTGCACGCTGGTTTGAACATACATACGTGAGAATAGAGAGGGATTTGTTTTTCTTTTCTCACTGTATATCTGAACACATGACTCAAGCCTGCGCTCTAGCATCAAAGCACACCTAGACACCCACCTTTAGTGACCTCACCCTGCGTACGCCTCACCCTGGCTATGGCAACGTGGCAGGTTAGAAATGAGGAAGCCAAGGGTGAGAACAACGGTCTGAGTGTGAGACTTTGAAGTTCCTGCAATGCTCTGGAAACAGGGCAAGGAATCACCTGCCATAAAGAAGTGTGCGTAAGCGCTGAGCTATTTGTTCTGGTGCCTGGGTGGTTATGGGTCCCCCGGGAGGGCTGGCCCGGGCCCCTGTGAGATCACATCAGTGTGGATCGGGCAGGAGTCCACCCGGAGGTGGAACTAATGGGCCCATGTGTTCGCAGACACTTCTAAGAGCCAGATGCTGGGAAGAGAGACGTCCATTTCTTTTTTTTCTTTTTTTTTCACAACACCTCCCCTGGAGAGAAGAGAGGGGAACCCAGTCAAGCTTCACACGCATGCTGGACGTAGAAATCCGTGTATAGAGATACACACACCATGTTAATTTGGTTTTGTACAGACAGGAATGCTCTGTATCTCTCACACACACACACACACACACACACACACACACCTTTAGTTTGTTGAGTCTACTCGGAGACCGTCTCCACTCTCCCTCTTGTTGATGCAGCACGCAAGGTGAAACAGTCTAATAAAAAGGATTTGGGGCTCACATCTATCTATTCCATATGATCTGCCCGCCCCAGTAAAAGTCACGTACAGACTCTGGTGCCTGCAGTTCGCCGTATTATTGATGCAGTCTTGACCTCTCCGATCTGACGTCTTATTCAAAGTGGTTAATGATTACCATCTCTCAATGTGTTTCAGCTGTCGCAGCGGTAATCCCCCCCCCCCGCTACATCGGAAGGATTGTTCCTGTGGGTGTCAATGTTTTGACCTCATCTCTTCCCCGACAAAGGCTGATCAGTCGTCTGTCGAATGTAATGTAACATTAGCAACAAATCTGCTGCAGTGATACGGATATGAAACACAGATTAGGGCCGAGGAGAAAATAATTGAAGGCTCTCGGAGTCTTTCGTAGCTTACTGTCTTTAATTCTTTTTCATCTGTTTCATTGCTGTCATAACAACACGTCTCACTGAGCCGTGTTTTCATCTTATTTATTAGGGCTTTTCCTTTAATAGACTCAGCCTTACGAGAAATAAGCGTTAATAGCCGCCTCGTAAAGCTCAAACAAAATGAGCAACTCTAAATAACTCCACAAGAATTGATGCTGTCAGCTGGCTACAGACGCAATAAAAGATAAATGAGGTCCGAAAAGCAAGATATCTTGACAGGCTGGCCAATGAAAGTTTCTCATCCTGATCCACTCGACGGTCTTAAGTGGTGATGTGAGAAAACTCCATGAGAAATTGAAGGGGAATGTGTCTGTCACCAGTCCCCATGCTTGCGCCATCCAGTCCAAACCGGAAGACTGGTGCCGTCCAGAGAACACAGATAATGCGACGCCGCCCTCTTCCTTACTTGTGTATAACATCCTTGAGCTCCGCCCGGATCAAAGCGGAGACGGATCGCGCACATCCTCAGTAAACCCCAGAGATTGACTTGTCTGGAGGCCGCCCTCGGTATCGCGGAGAGTTGGCCCCAA
Organism: Seriola lalandi dorsalis; assembly: GCF_002814215.2. Classification (NCBI taxonomy): domain Eukaryota; kingdom Metazoa; phylum Chordata; class Actinopteri; order Carangiformes; family Carangidae; genus Seriola; species Seriola lalandi. The sequence continues at coordinate 237,741 of NW_019525478.1, forward strand.
GCGATCCTGAGAGAGAGAGAGAGAGAGAGAGAGAGAGAGAGAGAGAGAGAGAGAGAGAGAGGTTGGCTGCTGAAAGTGGCGGAGCCTCGCTGAGGAAAAACAAGCACGAGTGAAGGAAGAGGTCAGCGAGGCCTCTGCAGTGATAATAATTAATAACAAAGAAGGAGGTGAAAATGAATCGGAGCAAGAGAGAGAGAGAGAGAGAGAGATAGGAAATAAAATCTGACTCAGACCTGATTCACTGTCTCTGATACACAACTACACGACTTCAATAAGAACGTGTTAAGAGTCGCTTTTGAAGCCCCGATTCTTGGCAACGATCAACTTTATTACATTATTAACATCTACATAAATAATTTTCGTTTTGTGTGTCTCTCCAGTTGTTTTCCGTCTCTGTGGTTGTGTCGCATCCCCTTGTCTTTTTACGTCCCCTTGGTGTCGGTTCGTGTCCCTCGGTAACAGTCAGGTGGAAGAGCCGCCCAGTAATCTATCCATGATACTTACAAACTAACGACCTGTTGACTTTCTGAATGTGGGAGGGGAGGCGCCAGGGGTGGCCAGTCAAATCCCGGGGGGGGGTTTATCATCTCTGGCCCCCACCCCACACATTGAACACACATTAGATGAAAATGTGTGTTTAGTGTGGCGGCGGGTCGTCCGCTAATCAGAAGGTCGGTGGTTTGATCCCCGGCTCCTCCAGTGTGTGTGTGTGTGTGTGTGTGTGTTTGTGTGTGTGTGTGTGTGTGTGTGTGTGGCACTGTATAAGCTCCGGCCTTGTAGAAGAGTAACACTAAACTAGAGGTGGAAAGAGTTGGATTTAATTGTTTCAAATGAATCTGCGTCACACAATGTACTGCACAGGTTCGATGAGATAATCGATTCGTTAATTGTGGGTTGTTTAGACACAGCTTGTTAAGGTGCTAAAAGATTCATACCACCCCCCCCACCCCCCCGTGAGATGTACATGCATTGAGATGCACTGTCACGCTCTGGTAATGGGCTCGTGTCATCAGAACTCCTCGGTTCATCAAAGTTTCCCTCAAACGCATGCGGACGGCTCGGCTGCTAAATTGGTCCGACCGTGGAGAGCTTGTTTTCCACAGCAAAACAAATTTGGGACCTGTTGATTTACAGGCATGACTAGTTATTACTAGACATGACCGCCTTTTACTGTAGCATTTCATAATCCTGATATCTCTTTTGGTCCGGATCGATTTATATATATATACATACACATAATTTTCATATGCAGATTTACCACATAGTGTATTCTCCTTCATCATGGAGGAAAAAAAAAGAAAACAGAGCTGTTGTCCAGATGGGAGCAGACGGCACACATCACTCAGGAATCTTAAACATGATTGGATGAGCAGAGAGTCTGACTCAAGAGCTCTGAGCTGTTTTCCTTCCCTGGCCGCAGAGGACGAATATAATGCCAGGGGCTGGACGCTCTCCGCCTCTGGCCGGTCACTCACAGCAGGAATCACAGAGCGTCTCCTCTTTAGATTTGGAGGATTTTTATTTATTTATTTATGTTTTAAATACTTGTCTTGAAAGATCCCTTATTGCACATTTAATGCTGCGCAAAGAGTAACAAGTGTACCGGCCTCTAGACTAGCTCTTTATTGGAGATCAGAACAGGTTTCGAGTGGACGGAGTGAAACAGTCTGTGTGACGAGGCCGGGAGTGTTTTTGGTCGTTGAGTGCTGTAGCTGTGAGGGAATAACTGAACAGATGGTTTGGAAATCACCAAGATACTTTAATTTATTGTAGTAGGTTTCTTTTTTAGTCTTGCTAGCGGCATGGCTCCGCGGATGGCAGTGTTGGCGGCTCGGTCCGTCACTTCGGTTCCAGACTGAAATTTCTCAATTGCTACTCGGTGGACTGCCATAAAATGTTTTGTACAAATGTTGATGGTCAACAGCTACTGGATGTTTAACAGTGGATGGGTAATAATTTGGTATTCACATTCATCTTCCCCTCAGGATGAACTGTAATAAACCTTGGTGATCAGGTCAAACTATTTCCCCGTCCATTACTTTTGGTTTATGGCCAAATACCGGCAAAACTAATGATGGGATAATGCTAACGCTAATTAGCATATTTCTAGAATGTTAACACACTAAGCTAAGATGGGGTTAATGGTAAACATTATACCTGCTAAACATCAACATGTTAACATCGTCTTTGTGAGAGCGTTAGCATGTAGCTTAAGGCATGGATGTTTTTAGCATGCTAACATTTAGCTCAAAGCTCGCTAGCTGCTAGCACGGCTGCACACTCTTAGTGCACTCTTGTCCAATCCAACGAAACTGAGAATAGCAGCCAATGACATCTAAACCGAGCCATCAGACTTTGCATTTATTGGTGCTGTAATAAATGTCATTATTTATCCTTTTAGGTTACTGTCCCCACTGCATGCTGTACGTTTTATTTCCACTTGGTTTACGTCACAAATTGATAGATAACACAAAACTAAAACATTTCCTGGTTGTCAAAATAAAATCCAGTCAAGACATTGAGGGACTAGAAGTCTGGTGATCGGTCTTCCCTCAGAATATTCTAATAATAATAATAATCCTTACAATCATACAGCAAGAAGCCCAAGGTCACTGTCCTGAAGGTGAACGTGTGTGTGTGTGTGTGTGTGTGTGTGTGTGTGTGTGTGTGTGTGTGTGTGTGTGTGTGTGTGTGATCGCTTTATGTGCAGGTATCTGTAAATGGATTTCCTCCTGGCTGGCGGTCTGACCCCGGTCCTCCTCCTGTGACCCCGTGGATGATTGCTGTGACTGAGACGTGTTTGATCCCTGCACTGATGCTGGGCTTTTGATGGCTGCCCCACTTTGATGCCACGACAAGATTGAATCCAACCACCCTCTGTGAAACACACACACACAGGTAGGCATTCACAGCCTCACACACACACACACACACACACACACACACACACACACACACACACACACACACAGTTGACCGTACAGCACCATCAGACCTTGTATCTGAACTGGAGGTGCTATTTCCTTCCTTTCTCTTTTATCTTGAGCATTGATATTTGTCATATTTCTGACATTTTACATCCAGTTTAATGCTCCGCGAGGAGTGACTGCGGCTATAACCCGCAAACCTCACAAATATTATATTTTATTATCTACTTATGTGTTTTATTCGTGTTGAACGTTCGTCTTCCTATGAGACCAGTTGATACAGTTTCTTCACTCACAGGAAATACAGAAAAGTCATATCTGCCGTTCAGTGAAATAGAAGTTTTCTCCTGTAGCTCTCCGCTGGTTTTTATACAACGGCTCTGTTTCCTGTCTGTTTGATGTCTTCCTGTATTAATCCGAGCAGGCGAGGAGCCTGATTTACTAGCATCGGAGGACCACTTTACTTTTACTCTGCTTTTATGTCGGGTTCAGTAGGATGGAACAACATACTGACTGATGGCGAAAGCAGACCCGAACCTCTCAAACATGCAGCTTGTTGAAATGAAATTCAACAGTTTCTGGTCATACAGTTACAGTATATGAAGACATTCTCATCTAATATGATTTATTGCTCTGGGAACTTTACCAGAGGATGAAGTGACCAGTGAGTGAAGTATAAGTTGTAAAGATGGAGGCTTTTTCAGATTGTTGTTTATGAGAGCGAACGTTTACGTTGCCGCCACTCTGGAAACGAAAGCGAGACATCCTGAGAGTTATAGGTCTACCCGTCCACACGGACGGTTTTTCTAACACTAAATCTCGACATAGGTCAGCGCTCTGTTTTCCTACGTTTCTGTCTCAAAGTCGACCCAGAACTGTCTGGTGCCTTCTCAGAGCTCCACGGACGGGCGAGAGCAAAGAGGGGAAAAATGGCGATAGAAAAAGTGATTGTGAAATGTGGGAGCGAGGAGCGTTTTGGCAGGGCTCATCTTGTTTGCTCAGTAAACCCCCGAGGCCTGTGTTTTTTTTTGCCGAGGGAAATGCCCGCATTGTTGGGCCCGGAGACCGTGGTTACGGGCCAGCCCGGGGCCCAGCCAGGCAGGTTGGGACAAACAACAAGATGAAGGTCAGCTAATATAGCAGTTAATTCCACTTCCTGGTCCCCATGACACCCAGGCAGGGTTTATTTGAAGATCCCAGACCCTGAAGTCACTCTGCACTTTGTTTAGTCCATGAGTATTTTTGGTCTGAGCCAACACTTTCAGATATTAATGTATTCGGATGAGAAGGAAGGGAGAGAGGGGGAGAGAGAGGGGGAGGGGGGTACAGCCAAGCAGGGAGGAGGAGGAACATTAATCATAACTTTTCACATAAATATCAAAGCAAAAACAATCAATTCAAGTTCTGTAGTTCACCTGACGGACACTGGATTTTGAGGCCGATACTGAAATCTGTGTTTGAGTCTAAAAAATGTGATTCTGTGTGTTTTCTTGTTACCGATGGGTTATTATCCCGGCTGATCTTAAATCACCGTTAAAAGCTGCGATCCTTCAGATTTCTGTCCTCATTGACAAAAGCATTGCATTTCCTGTGATCTCTTCACAATAAAAGCCACCCTGTGTTCGGGCAGTTGAACGTTCACTGTAGCAGCAGCAGCAGCAGCAGATGCATTGGCAGTAATATCAGCACAGCTCTGACACAGTGTTGGAAGAGGCTGATACCAGTGAGATAAAAGTTTCCACCAATATCGCTGGATTTTACTCCCATTTCCTCTGAATCTGTCGGCGGGTTTGGTTTAATGAAAATCTTGAGGACTGTAACTTTGAAGTCACATTTAAATGACTTATAAATGTCAGATTGATTTTTAGTGTGTTCAACTGTAACTGTCCTCTAGTCCCCATTAAAACCTGTGGGGTGGGGGTTATGGGGGGGGGGGTGCTCTCATGAGGCGACTGAAGGACTTGTCCTCATGGCGCAGACTCCTCCAATGAGATCCATCCTCTCTGGCATCGTCTGCGCCCCGGCAGTGTGTGTGAATAGACATTAAAAAGAGCCGGTTTATGAGCTGATTGTCTCACCCATCATTTAACTCTGAGATCTCCAGAATGCAGCGGGGGGGGGGGGGGGGGGGGGTGAAAAATATCGTACATGCCATCCAAAAGCCAAGTGGCTTAATCCTGTATGGAAATGTTAATGAGAAAAAATAAAAAAAGAGGACTAACTCTGTCTGTGTGCGCTCTCCTATCCAGGATGGGATGGAGGCCTCTCTAGTGGGGCTTCTCCAGGATGCATAAGAAGAGCCTTTGTGCTCCAATCTAGTAAGCCAGAAATACAGCTTTTGAACCATGTGCATTGAAAGACAGAGAAAAATGGAGAGGCGGTTTGGGAGAGAGTGAATGAGTGAGT
>NW_019525478.1:243093-262606 GCF_002814215.2 Seriola lalandi dorsalis
GGGTGGGAGGAGGAGGAGGAAGTGCTGGTGGTGGTGGTTTTAAAGGTGTTTGCGTCAAAAGCAGAGGGTTTAACACATTTGGAGTCTGAGTTGTGTGTCTGTGCATGTGTGTGCACATATATTTTTTTGTAGTGTGTGTGTGTGTGTGTGTGTGTGTGTGTGTGTGTGTGTGTGTGTGTGTGTGTGTGTGTGTGTGTGTGGTGGTCACACAGTGGGCTGATATCAAGTACCTCTTTAAGCCCTCCTTCCATCTCCAGAGGTGCTTCAGTCTTTGTTTCACAGAGTCCCGTCCCCCCCCCCCCCCCCCCCCCACTCTGCTGGAGCCCCGACTGAATGAAGCCTGGGAAGCAAAAGAGAGTGGTCATCGCCGTGTGGAAGATGGCGCTCGACACAGCACGCCACCCGGTTGTGTGCATGGATTGCAGTCAAATAGGTGACAAGTGAAACGGATTCAGGACGGAAGGAGGTCAAGCCAAATTCCTGAAGTTCGATTTGATCGTATTTGACAGATGATTTATTTCTGTGTGTTTTATATGATGTATGTTTTCTCATCCTCGAGAGAAGCAAAGTAAACGGGGCTTGGAAATACATTTAGTCAGCTGAGAAAACACAGTGTTGTGTTGTTCTCTGTTTAGTCCGGTGCTCGGGAGCAAAACAAAACGGCATCTGTGGCGCAGCTCTGGGTTTTTTTTGTTTTTTACGGAGGGTTAAGAAGAAGGAGCAGGAGGCCAAGTGGGTTTCAGGAAAAACAAAAGACCGATGATTGCATACAGTTTTCCCTCCACTTAAAGCGCTGGTCGTGGAGAATCTCATGCATGAATATCAGACGTTAAATCTGACGGGACTCGGCGGAATGAGATGTGGCGCTGACGTTAAATTAAAGTCCTTCCTTCGACGGTCGCTTCCCCCTCAGGCGCAGGGCTCATCTGTGAATAGAGATTAGAAATGGTGGCGCTGAAGGCCCAGAGCCGCTGGGTGATGCAAATCAGTCTCTGTGATCCTCTCCGGTGTTCCTCCTTCTCCCCAAACAACTAATCCACTTAAGTATCACAGGCCTCTCAGCTCCCTACACACACTCATTTGGGTAGTGCTCAATAATTTGTTTTCTCCCTCCCTCCCATGTAATAAAAACTCAATCATAGTCATTAAAACACTGTTCATTTACTCTGAAGTTAATGACTGCCTCGTCAATACGCTGTAATTACTTTCTAATTAGATTGTTATTTTACAGTGTGGATGCTACCTTTTCTCTCTTTTCTTAAGGACTGTGCTCAGGCCTGTTGTTGAGGACGTGTGAACAGGATCAGGCAGCTTGTAAACGCTTCCTGTTCCGAGTTTGTTTGTTTGTTTGTTTGTTTGTTTGTTGTTTTTTAGGAGCTTGAGATTCGTCAGCAAGAAAAACAACCTCACTAGACTTGTGTGAGTCATGCTTTTGAACACTTTCTGAGTTGGTTCACTGATTCGAGGTCTGAGGTTCCTCGGAGCGACGCTGTAAGCAGAATTAAAACGGCGAGATGCGTGGAGGTTTCACAGATGTTTACCGCTTTAACCTTCAGAAAAAACAAAAAAACAAAGGGGGCAAGGAACAATAAAGAAAAAGGCAATAAATTCAAATCCTCCAAATGTTTTTATAGGTTCAAATCAGGGTCTTTTTTTCCACCCAGTCCTCATCAGCGGACGTATAGAACGCTTCATTCAACCACTTTGCTGTTTCCATTTCCTGGCAGCTGTCAGCGCAGCGTACAACCGGAGGGCAGAGGGCCGCCCTGCCTCTACAGCCAGGACGCATCATCAGCGCTGACCTGCCGGACTTTGTTTTCCGAGGAGCAGGGAGACAATGACAGCGGAGGGACTGGTGGTGGTGGTTGGTGGGTGGGGGGGTTTATATGTGTGGAAAGTTCCAAGTTGGTGCTGCTGATGGAAACCTGACCCTCCGCGTTCAGTCCGCTCCGTCTAACGCGAATGCCAGAAAAACTTTTGTTCATATCACGTCTGTGTTTGTTGTTCCAGCTTCATCTTTGCGCACACTGAGCGGGAAGTTCACACACGCCCAGATCTCCTTTCAACCCTCCCGTCCCGCCCCGGGTTCATGAGAGAAATCACAGTCCCACCGTGATCTTACGCAACGCTCGGCCTTAATAAGCTTGAAGTGAGTTTTTAAACATACCTGTCACAACACAAACACACTCATCCTCCGACCTCTCCATCCCTCGCTCTCTCTCTCTCTCTCTCTCTCTCTCTCTCTCTCTCTCTCTCTCTCTCTCTCTCTCTCTCTCCTCCTCCATCCGCCGGGGCTCGCAGTGGTTTTATGGCTGGTAATCCTGGTGGCCTTACATTAATGGAGAACGCAGCTTGAACTTTCAGCAGTGACTGTATAATTGGTCGTCCCCTCCGGAGCATTTTGCGCTGGGCATTGCAGGAGCAGTATATCAATACTCCGTGCACGAGCCAAGACAGATGGACGCTCATTTGGAGAAGGTTCAGAATTGTGTGTTTTTGCGTAAAACTCCCAGAGGAATAAGTTAAGGGGTTTTCCACTGATGCCAGAACCTCGCAGCTACAACAATAACATCTGCGGTTTGGATTAGACACGTTGGTGATATCACCCTTTTAGTAATATGCCTGCATTATAGCAATCTTACAGCCAGACCTTATTGTCTGTGAAGTTTATAGAGGCACAGGATCCAACACAAATGGTGACCTGTGCTGCAGGGCATGGTTGAAGTTCTTTGGCAGCAGCCAGTGTTTTAATTCATTTACTTCACAGCGACGACTCCCCTTCACAGAATTCGCTTATTTCAAACGCTTTGCTTCAGTAAATGTCAATAATTACAGTGGATTCATGAAGAAGTTTTGTATTTCTTAAGGATTCACAAAAACACGTCGGGTTTAGAAAGTTGTTTTTCCAGTGTTGCATCCCACTGAGCTTGTTTATCAGTCGCACTCCTGCACTTTTTCATTTAAACAGAGGAAATGTGACGTTTTAAATCACAACCTGTAATTACACTTTCAATATTCTCTATATATGGTATCTGTAAAATACTTATGGGTCTGTATATATACACAGGAAGAAGCAGAGGGACTTGAGAACTATATTAAAGTATTTAATTGTTTTAAAAGTTATTTTCTGCTTTTTCTTGCCTCTTTATTGTAAAAATGGTCGTGTGATTTGTTGTATTTATTAATGACTGTTTCTTAAAGCGTGTGTCGTGCAGTTAAACCTCAGTAAAGTGTGTTTGTATCAAACTCTAAACTACATTTCTGTTCCCCAGTAGTTTATCGTCAAGACGTTATTTGAGTTTTGACTAATTTTGTTGTCGCTTCTTGTGTTTTGTAGAAATGTTACAGGATAAATTTACTCACAATAACTGAGAGAAGAAGTGACGTAATGTGTTGCAGCACATTGTTCGTTGTGTGTTGCGTTGTGTTATCGGGGGGAAAAAAAGACACTTTTTGATGATGAAAAGAACTAAAAATGTCATTTCAGCTGGGATCATCCTGAGTTTTTACACAGTTTATTTCAGATGAATTAATTTTCAGTTCTATCAGGCTGTTCAATAGCCAGACACGTATCAATACTTTTCATTACAGCCATCTACAATTCAATGCAAAAAGTAAAAAATAAAAGGTCAAAAATAAAAACCACAAAAGCCACATTGTTTCATGTGTCATTAAATATATTCATTTGTGATAAACATAATATATTAGTATTACAAGACATTACACAACCATTTGCAATGGACACTGCTAAACATCATTTACAAGCCAATGTATAAACATGAGCAGATAATTATTCAGATATAATATTTATGGAGAGCGGGAGTCTGGTGGCGAGTACCTTTCATTACAAACGGCTGCAAAACGGGCTGAAATGCGTCGGTGCAGATGTGTTGGCAGAGACTTTATTAGCACGTTGTAAATTTTCAAATGCATACAGTATATGATGCACAGAGTACTGAGGTGTACCTGTGTGTCTTATTAGGTGTGGCCCTGCATACGTGTTAGTGTACTGGCTGTTTTTTGTGTATGTGTAAACTCAAAAGTCTCAGTGTGTGAGACTGTCTTTTCCATTTATTAAGCCTCTAGTATTTAAAACTCTGGTTAAATTCACATGGAGATAGATCTAGTTAATGTTTAACAAAACAACAACATAAAAAAAAAAGAAGAAGTAATACTATACAGCTATATAACATGTAGACAATCGCTCATGCCTTTTTGTCGAGTACCAAGTCTTGATAATGGAATCCAGTCGTCAAAAAGTGGCGTTGAGGTGACGGACGTTTGAACACGCGGCGTGCTGAACGCACTGCACAATAAAACATCTGTGATATCTCATCACTCCACAGGTTATTTTCCCACAACACTGAGTACTGTATACAAATTAAATGTGTACATAATTCACAATCATTGTTAGCTATCAGTCAGCTACAGTAAATAGTGAGCATGCAGTATGTCAGTGGTATGAGGATTGCTTGATAGGTCGATATTCTCTCTCTCTCTCTTTTCTTTCTTTCTATTTTTTTTTTTTAATTTTTCTTATTTTTTTTTAAATGAACGAAGTGAGAATCAATCAGCGCTCTCACTTTGCAGATGTTGGGGACATCCGCCTCACGTCTCCTGGAGAACCAACACTGTCTTCTGCACGTTTTCAACAGGACTGTCGCTGTCAATCAGACGCATCGGGCCACACAGAGCAAGTCATCAGTGAGGCAGCTTTTTGCATCATATGGTTCAGTATGGGATTCTTTTCTTTTTTGGATGCCACTCTAAAAAATAAAAATAAAAATAATAATAATAATAATAATCGTGAACATATCTCATATGTTCTAAAGGGGTTGACTAGTAAAAATAAGTGCATGGTTGACACGTTTACTCTACATCTAGCTGATGCTACGGCACCGTCTACTAAAAAATAAATGTCTATGTATGCACGTATGGTTACTTTACATTGCAGAGGTCACAACCACAACATAACTGCGGATATATATCGATAAGCGCCGAAACAAAGACTCGCATGTACTGAGATCATTATACAGAATGAGGAGAGGATCATTATGGCGTTCTGTTCCCACAACACTGAGGTAACACTCACATACGAGCAGGGAGCTCTCGGGCAGGATGGCACTCTCACCGCAGTTATAAACAATTTCACAATTTCACAATTTCTTTTTTTTCTTTTCTTTTTTTTTTGTGTGTTTTCGCTTCCAGTTGTTGAGAAAAAAGTTTCTTCAAAGTTTGGCAGGTTGCAAGATGCAGCCTTTGAACTGGACATAGATCCTCTGCAGACACAGAAGGGGTGATACAGTAGATGCATTGCTCTTTAAAACAACTGAAGGGACTTTTTAAAAAAACTAAACAAAACAAAACAACAGCATCATGGGTAAAATAGTCAGGATGTGACATATCTGTAACATTAGGTGCAAACTCTGCAATTACACGACAAAACAAACCTTGAAAGACGAACAGAAAAACTGTAGAATGAGCTCCTTCACAAAAGTTCCTAAAAAAAAAACAAACAAAAAACACTAATCTCTTCGCTCCAACTCAGAGCAGCAGCACTCAGTCATTCCCCCATCTCTCCTACTTTTCACCTGTGTCTCTCTATCTTTTATTCTTCCAGTTTATTTATTTATTTATTTTTTTAATTCATCCATCCATCCTCTCCTCTTCCTCGCATTCAATCCCAGTAGAGGTGTTGTTTCGCCTCCACCTCCCCCTCAATCTCTCTCTTATTCTCTCCCCGCTACTTTTAGCACTTTCCCCTCTTGTCGCGCTGCTGGAACTTCCTCAGCCGGCGGCCCCACAGGTCCTTCCAGGGGATGAGCAGGCTCCCCTTGTCCGCCACCACGCCGCTCTGCCCGGGGGAGTCGTCGTCCGTGCCCAGGAGCAGGTACTTCCTCCCGGGCTTGATCTTGGGGCATTTGCAGGCCACGTCCTTCGCGCGCACCCACAGCAGCTGGTCCCCGCGGCGGATGCGGTGCTCACCTTGTTTGTAGACGGAAATGATGTTGACGGTGAACTTCCACCACTCGCCGGCTTTGTCTCCCTTCAGGACGTGCACTTGGACAGCTGGGTGGGGGAGAAGAGAGAAGCCAGGGTTAAATCACCTTTATGACGTCTGCGCCCCCTGTATTTGTACACCTGAGAGAAGAGTTAGCGACTGATCAGAGCAACCTGAATACAGTAGTTGTCGTGTCTGTTAAATTTTCAGCTCTAAAAAGTACTGAACTTGCTCCTGACTCGATGGAGGCGTGGGTCATAGACCAGGGACGACGAGGCTTGTTCGGCCTTGGAGGAGGGATTTGCTCTTCTAGGTTCCGGTCTAATTCTTGACATTTCAATGTAGAACCTGTGTTGTGCTTTGTTCTCCTGCAGTGCAAGTTTTAGTCTTTTTGGATTTAGCCCCTCCCCATGAGAGCTTGTTCGTGCGTTGGCCTCGGCTGGTCTGCTGCGTCCTAGTAGGTTGCCAAGTTATGTTTCAAAAGCAAAATGTAACTTTTCAATCAATCAATCAATCTGACGTCATGAAAACCAAGTCAGAGTAAAGTCGAGTCTTTTATCTCAGTCTCAAGTCCTCAAATTTGTGAAGTCATGTGACTCAAGTCGCCCACCTCTGGTTTCTAGCTGAAAGACAATAAGCGGTTGAAATAGAGGATTGTGGGTAATAAAGGTAAAGTAAGAAAGTAGATGATAAACGGTTTAAATCGCCAACAGTAATGGATAAAGGGTTAAAAATACTTTGCGAAGTGCTACAACTCTTATCTTCTGCTACTAGAAACCCGCTCGAACACTGACGGATCTGTGGGGTGAAAAAACGTCCTTGTGTTTAGAAAAACATCCATTTTAAAATAAATGCAAATGACCACGCTTGGATTCGACAGTGTTGATAAAGGGGTACGTGACTTCATCGCCAGCGTGCATCAGACAAGGTTCGGGAACCGCTGTCATAAACTGTAACAGCCTCTTTATTCCAGAGTTGGCATCTGTGCGAGGCAGCAGACAGATGCCAACACTTTTATACAACATCGTATAAAACGTCCAATAAAAGCTGCTGTTTGAACGTGACCCAGAAATGGCTCCCCTCATCTCTGACCTCTGACCTTTTCCTCGCGCTCCTGAGCCACACGCCCTATTACGGCAACGGTTGTCATAGCAATTCCCCTCGCGATCACAAAAGCTTTCTGGCGGAGAACATCTGAAGAGCAGAGGAAAGCTTTTCCTTCAGGTGGCCAGGCAGCGTTATTTTTCTTTCTTTCTTTTTTTTTTGCAAAAAAATAAAAAAATAAACGGCCAAAAGAAAAAGTTTTATAGAAAAATGCCACATCTGCTAACAATATAACTTCTGAAACAGATCCTTTCCAATTGCTTAATCAGGTGCTAAAGTGGAGTCTGAACATTGACAACCTCGGGCTAAAACCGCGCTGAACCTGGGAACTATTGGAACACCACTTGTGGCAGATATTTTAATATCAGGAAATGAGTAAAGCTTCCTTTTGCAGAAGCTCCCCTGCACGGATTCTCCGTCCAACAAAGCAACCATTACTTCCTCACATTGATTGGAACAAGAGGTAAACAGCTGAAAGGCGACAGAGTTAATCTGTGCTTGAAGTGAAGTGCGTTAGCCCCCGTGGGTTCAGCCAGGAATGTGGAATTAACATGAAGGTGTGCAGAGAGGAAGAGGAGGAGGAGGAGGAGGGGGAGGGAGGGTTCAGTTACAATTGTGAGAAGTAATTTAATCTGGAGACGATTGGATTAGATGATGGGAAACAAATTTTTATATTTGTCCATTTATCTATATATGAATCATTTATTGCTGAACCAGTCCCTGTGGTTTTTGTTGTGCACACAAGCTTCATAAAGTGCCAGGGCGTGGGTTTGCAAGTAAACAAAATAATTTGTAATAATAATAATCCAAACAGTAATTCCTTATTTTATTCTGATATCTGTGCAGGTTCGCCTTTTTCTTTGCCTTTCTGGCTGAACATGATCACTTTTGGTGTTCATCAGTCGTCCCCTTTTACTGCCAAGAATGAGGAGAACCGGAGGAGCGGGGTGTTTGAGTATGTGTGTCAATGCATGGCGTGAGCAAATTGCACACAATTTCAGAAGAAAGAAGGTTTGTTGGGCTGAGTAGAGCGAGCTCTCACAGCCCTGCCATTCAATGCAGCCCTCTCTCCTTCATCCAGACACATAAAGGGTGTGTGAGGAGGGGGGTGGGTGAAGAAGGAGGGGCCACTGTTTGTCTTCCCAGCCACAGAAAAAGTTCCAGGAGAATCAGGATGTGTTTCCGACCTCATGAGCTATCCGGGTTCTGCTCCCAGAGCTGCATCCAACTCCGCAGCGTGAGAATCCAGCGGAGATAGCGCTCTCCCTCTCCGGGCCGAGGGGACTCGGTTACGGCATCCAGGCCCGGTCTCTGTGTCAGTGTCTCTTTCTCTCTCAAGTGTGTTCTCAGTGTTTTTAAACACACACACACACACACCTTCTGCCCATTGGTTGGATCAGAAACAGACACGGGGAGAGAGACTGAGAGCGCGGGGTCAAACAATCTGTTACGAAATAGCGCACACTGTTTTGGTGAGACAGACGGCGGAAGGGGAGAGATAAGTGTTAGATGATCCCGCTCTTGCACAATGGCCGCCAGCTGAGCTCTCCCTCGCAGCCAAACTTCCCACTGGGTTTATCTTCTTTGGGCAGTGTGCTGCGGCTTGACACTGCATGCCACCAACAAGCGAGGGGCTAATGAAATTAGAGCTTGCTTAATTACCACACTGAGGCCCCTGTCCCCTCTGGTTATCAGCTGAGTGAATGATCAGGGGACCTGCTACCCTTGGGTGAGCACAGAGGGGTGGCTAAGAGAGGGAGGGGTGGGGGTGGAGGGGGGTCGTCCTGCCTTTGAGCACTACCCCGGAGCGTCGGTAAACACGCGGCCCTTTGATTCATTGTCCTCCTGGTGGCAGGGAGAGGGAGGGTACGTGTGTGCAGAGGAGGGTTTGAGGCGAGAATATAATCCCTTTGTGTCCGCCGTCTCCGTAGCTACGGCGCCGATGAAAAACAAAAATTGAATAAACAAAACATATTTCTTTCTCTCCGGGGGTGGCAATCCGTCACCGTCTGCCTAATTTACCACCTGTTTGTGCCCCGAGGAATGCTCGGTGCCGGCAGAGCGCACAACTGTGTTTAAACAGAGGGCCCCTTCCCGTGACCCCTGGGGGGGGGGGCCCTGCATCACCACTCACACATGGGGGGTTGTGGCCCCCCCAAAAAAAAAGAACAGAGCAGAGACTCTGAGGCCCCCACAAAAGCAAGGCGACAGGCCTGAGAAATGAATTAGACCGAGGCAAAGGGGAACGCATGCTAAGCGATGATGTCTGCCGTGCTGCCGCGGCTCAGGCCGGATCATCTGCTTCCAGACTTTCTAGAGGAACTTCAGAGGAAACCAACAGGAAGCGCCCGCTTTGCTCGCATCAGCCCGGCTGATTTATAGACGCAGGGTCCGTCTCCGCTCTGACGATTAAGATTTAAGTCAATGGAAATATGAATAATGGCTACGCCCCCCCCCCCCGGGCAAAATGAAACAAATGGCCTGAATTACCGTCGACTCGACCGTGAGGGGGAGTAAAATATGTTCGGCCATTTTTTTGCTCTGTTGGATGCTGTTTTGAAAGTATATGAAGCGAGTTTCCCGACAGACAGTGGATGACGTTTCACTGACCTTAGAGGAGCTGAAAGCGTCAAAGGACGACTTTACATTAACTGTCCAATAAAAATCTATACGACACAAATGTTCTACAAGTTACTAATGATGCAGCTTTGAAAATGACAAGGAATTCGTAATAGTTTAACAAAGACAAATGTAGGTTGGGTCTCCAGAGGCGCGCTCTTATTGTCTTTTTAGTGGATACAATGCTTGCCAAGACTTGGCAGAGAGCAGAGTGCATCATGGGGAACACTGGATCTGCCTCAAAGGCTTTTTTTTTTTCTTCTTCTTCTTTTTTGGGTCTCTGTGGTTTACATATGTGGATCCATCGATAACAGATAAACCATTTTATTGCGATGATTAATGGTGCAGAAAATCCAAAGAGTGGAGTGGATCGTTTGCCATGTGGATGAGTGTGCAGCTACACAGTAGGGTAAAAAAACGTGTTCTCCCCCTGCCTCTGTTGCATACTTATATCCCCCTGTGTTGGAATCTACTCTTCTATTGTTGTGGTTTGTGGTTGACAGATAATGGACCCTGTATCATTAATCACTGATCCATCAAAACATCAAATTTCCTCTCCGTCTTCCAAGTTGTTGATTCGATCGACGCAACGTCTTAATACGTCGTTTCAGACCCCGTAACGTGATATTTATTTACCCGTCGCAACGCGGTCGGATGCATCTCAGCTGTGACTCTTGTTCTGTGTGGATTCGTGGACATAATGAAACGTGATGTGATTGCTGTGTGTTTTGGCTTCTCTCGTCGGTTTTGGGAGTTGCGCTAAAATGGATGAAACTTTATCCAGATGCCTGAGGCGGACTGCGCTGGACAAAGCACACTCGTGCATACTCCTGCAGCGCGCTCTTCTTCTTCTTCTTCTTCTTCTTCTTGTGCAAGTCTGCAGGGCGAGAGAAGAGGCCGTCCTCAACACAATTGAGGAGTTAAAAAATTAGTTGTGTGCTCAAATGGGTCAATCTTAGGACGCTGCATTTATTGAAGGTGTGTGTCCTAATTGGTGGGAGAATAAGCGTCGACGAAAGAATCAATAACCAGGTTTTATTACCTCTGCTGAGGACGTTGTGTTCACAATGTGTGCGTTTGTTTGTCCGCACGATGACACAAAAAGCACAGAACCGATTTGTGCTGAACTTGGTGGAGGGGTGGGGTATTGGCCAAGGAGGAACCCATTAATTTTTGGAGCAGATCCGGATCATTTCCTATGAATTTTTATTTATTTTTTTTTCCTCTTGAGTCTGGTGTATGTCGTTTGACATTGGCCTTGGCGGAGATCTGAGCTGCTGCTTCTCCTGATTTATTTGAAGTGTTCTCTACGTTTTTTTTGGGGGGTTTTTTTTTTGGGTTTGTGAAATTTTGGGGAGTAAGTTCTGAAATAACTGTCATTACTGTCTCCCACCTGTTGTCCCGGTTACACAATCAGGAGACATGCCTGAAAGAATGCATAGAAAAGGTCAGGCTGAGGTACTGTCTTTTCCCCTGAACCCCGGTGAACCAGCCGAGGTTGAAACCGATCAGATTTTTAACTGTTTCAGGGGAATTCGTTCAAGGTTTAGTGGATAAACGATGAATCTCTCTCTGAGGTTTAAGCGTGAGCTCCTCTCACAAATTCTAACTCTTCATGCTCGGGTTAGTTTTAAATATCGCCCTCAGGAAATCAGCTTTCTTGAGTTGCCAGCAGCATTTTGAAAGAAAACCCCAACCGGTGCTGCTTCAAAATATCGAACAGTTAAATAAAGGCGGTATACAGTAGTGTGAAAAAGTTCTCTCCCTGTACTTTCAGCTGGCCAACAACCGCACTCCTTACAACAAATATCTGGAGAGGAGAGGGGCTGAATTTATAGACCGCTTTGACAAATATTCCTCGCTTGGTCCCAGGTGTTTTATTGTGAAATTCTAAATGTAATTCCTGGGGATTTACATCAAGACCCTCAACTGAACCGCCGTGTAATTGCTCGTGCAGTTGCTCGACAACAGAAAAGCAAAAGGTATGTCACTGAAACACCTGTACTGTGGGATCAAATCAGCTGCGTCAGCACTCGCACGGATCACTTATAAGTGACAGAATATTGGCCGACGGTCGGTTGCACATTTTGGAAAAAGGCTCAGTTTTCCGTGTCCGCGCGTCAAACCGATCCACTCTGGAGAGCGTTTCTGAAAAACCTTCTGTTTTTCAAAGGTGGGAACCATCAGCTTTAGTGTGCCTGGAAGCTCGCATCACAGAGAGGAGAGATATGTTTTCATATTAATCCGCATTAGTGGACGTGACCTGAGGCCTGTGCGAGTAAACGATCGCTGAAACGCGGAGAGCAGCAGCAGCAGCAGCAGCAGCAGGGTGTGGATTGGCCGCGCTCGCCATCTGATTAATTGAGACATCTGACCTCTTGACTGCTGGCTGACGTCTGGCAGCACACATTCCTGCGTATTGGACTCACTTACCGTAGTCTTTTTTACAGTACTTCTTCATGGTGATCTTCATCTTTCCCTTGGAAGCTTTACAGTGAGATTCACAATCTGGGAGGGGGGGGGGAGAAAAAGGTGAGAGGGAAAGAGAGATGGAGAATTTAGGTTGTGGATTTCACCCTGTGTGAAACGCTTCTTATGACACATTAAGTGCGGATTCAGCCGGACGGGCTTCACATGTGGTATTGTTGTATTGTATTTGTGGCCCCGGGGTCTTAAAGATGCCTTCAAAGTGCCACTGTGAAACGGATTAAAGCTTACACAGATCCTCCTGTGTCTGTCAACACACTCCCAACTTTTCCACTGCAGCCTGCCTGCCGCCTCGTCAGTGTCCTGGCATGCATTGTGTGTGAGATCTCTGAGGTCACTCCCGCACAAAAGAGGGGTCACGAGGAAGGGGGGTGGGGGGGGAATTAGCTAGTGACCTGCCCAAAATTAGCAGGGGGACCTTTTAGCAGCATCTCAGCCGCATGAGGCGAGAGAGTGAATACTTTAATGCAGGTCGAGGCTAAATGTTCGGTGCCCCCAATCCACCCCCCTGAGAAAGAAGCTCTCAGACTTATGATTAATGTCTGAGCAGTATTGCTTTTACAGTGTACCTGGGTTAGCACGCTGAAGGGCTTTATCGATGGCCACTGCTGTCGCTGCGCCAGGTACCTTTTGTAATGAGGCAGCCGGTGGTGGGACCAGATGTGTATAAGAGACAGGTCTGAAGAGAAAGGAGGGGGCAGTTGAGAGAGAGGGGGGACCTTTCAGCTTGCCTGAATATGGACAAACTTCATTATTTCTTCCAGCCCTCTGTCCAGTCTTCCCCTTTCTTCCCCATTATACTCTGTGTGAATGAGGTTGCCTGGGTAATGATGGAGGAAGAAAAAAACGCCCCTCTCCTCCCTCTCTCAAAAAAAAAAAAAAAAAGAGCGGTGTGGGATGAGGATCGAATTCATGTATGTAGAGAAAGCATTTCTGCTGGAATGCCCGGCCGCTGCTTTTTGCGGCGGCGGGAGAAATAAGAAAAGAGGAAATCCCAAAGTAAATGAATTTGACGAGTCCATATCAAGCACGCCTGATTTCCATGTAAATGAAGTGGTGAGGGCAGGAGGGGGAGGGGGGGCTCTTTATCTCCCGCTGGCCCCTGGGGGCCTTCATCATACCTCCCTTTGATAGCTGACGTTGCCCATTAGCCCCTTAGCGCAATCGGCGCAGTGGGCTGTTACACCCACAGCTCTCATTAAGGTCCAATCTCCTGCTGCGAGGACAAACGCCCCCTTTGTGCGTCGCTGCAGCAGTGCCACGTTCATTCTGCGGGGTCCCCGGGGACCACACTGCTCCTAATTTGGAGGGTGGTGTCTGTGTGGAGTTCCTGACAGGAGTCCAAACTCCTCACAGCCTCGGCAGCCACTATAGTATAAAAGTGGGACTCACAACAAAGCTCGGTGAAGTCAGTGGCGCCACTCTCGTCAGACGCTGATCGATGATCAGAGGTGACTCAGCCTGTTCACACAAACCAGTATCATGGTAAAACAAAGCGATATGCTGTGAATGAACAAATCAGCGGCTCGGGCAGCAGCTTTACAGCCTGTTTGCTCCCAGTTACGTTCAGGGAAAAGCCTTTAAAGACAGTCCCTGAAAATTATTTTTAACCTGCAGGTAAATGTGGCTGTGATACGGAGACCCTCGTCAGAGCACATGAACAACAGGGTCCGACGGGGCTTCGCTGCTGGTGCGACCGGCCTTGATTGAAATACAAACTGGTGCAAATGAAGCATGTAATCAGATTAGGGCTGAAACCCTTGGGAGGCTGCAGGGCAGGCTGGGAATACAGGCAACGAGGCCACAGGGAGCACTGGAAAAATATCTGGAGTTCACATCAGCGGCAGTCAGACCTCACTGCTGTGCGTTTAATTTGACGAGCGATACAAGGAAGAGATGGAAAAACATGCATGTGCTAGAAATACACACATAATTACATATAAGGTTAAGCAGATATAATTATAATTACACGTGGGAACGGTTAATTTAGTTAATCTGTATGTAGTGATTAAAAAGAGATCCGTTCCACATTGATTAAATAACATTATAGAAATAAGAATTAAAGAGCAATACCACTAGAGCATGAAAACAGGAAGGGTCATAGAGATGTGTGTTTACTCACCTGACGGCTCCTCGTAGCTGGTGTAAGTTGCTGTAGGAGATGCAACTGGGATCTCTGTGACAAAGAGGAATAAATGCATGTTTCACATCATCATCATCACCATGTTGCAGTGACTGTAGCTTATGTGATGGTTACACCTATGAGAAAATACAGGAGCTCAATGTCTTTGTCTAAGAGCAGATTTTTCTTTTACCCCTGAGCGTGTGTGAATAAGTTCAGAGCATATATGAAATACACGTGTGGATGGATTTAATAGGATGTCTTGTTGTACTGACGGTCGATTTTTTGACACACAGACCGTGCTGAGACTGTGTAACGAGAAAGCGAGTTTACTATTAATCTGATTGTAGTAGGTTGTAGGCGCAGAGAGCCAAGGCCGCCGCTCTTGTTAAAGTCAGAGCTGGCAGGGAGGTAGATATCACAAAAAATTTAATATCGCACTAAACCAAAAGACATTATCTCAAAAAAGTATATGAGAAAAACCAAATACAGTCCGCTCTTAAAAAACCAATTTCCTCCAATTTTTACACCACATTTGTTACCTTCTCTGCAAAATTGAAGAAATCCTGTTCCAGCAGGTTCACAGGTTTGAATTATTGTTGCGGATTCTGGCCAAACATATCACTCTGATTGTCGGTCCAAAGAGACCATGTCCAATTTCCACACGACTTTATCAGAAATGTCAACCCCAGTAACATAGTGGACAATTGTTAGTGTGTACACGACCTCCCAGACATCACCGTTATCTTATCTGTCCACGCCAGCCAGCTACTTGATGCTCCTAGCTAAAGCAGCTACTAGTGACCCATCTCTGTTTCTGTGAGGCGTTGGCGTTTATTGCCGAGGGGCCAGGAATCTGCAGGCAGCAGATACAGCCAATAAACATATCAGCCATCATTCCCTTGGACTCGTTCTGGGGATTTATTGTGAGACGGACCGTTAACGGTGTTGAAGGCTCACAAGGCCATGTTAGGCGAGCAGTAATGGTCTGTTTATCCAGGCTCTGGTTTAAACAGCCAAAAATCCATCTAAAATAATGGAACAGCGGTATAAAAATAACCCGAAGACGAGTGTGAGCCATGAATTCATGCATAGCAACATGTCCTGTTCTTTTCAGGTCTTGTCCTGAGGTAATTATCAGGATTTGTTATTGCTCATGAAGCCTGGGTATCAAAGCTTGGACTTATGATTTAGCTAAAGGTCTGGAATCACCCACAATTGGCGGATGTGCTCGTGGATACAAAATAAATCCACACAATTTTTCTTTTTGTTTTGTTTTTGCAGTTCAGTTCAACTTTGGTGAACTTTGACCCATGAATTTCTGCCGCTGACCAGCAGCGAGCCGTATTGACACAGTTGGCCTTTGTGGGAACATCCAGTTGGAGTTTCCTTAATAGCTCGTAGCTTATTAGCCGTGTTGCACCATCTACTCTTGTTTGACCTCGTCTGTCAGAGAGTAACCTGCTCCACAGAAGAGGAATGATTTTGCAGACAGTTACGAGAAACGAGACGCTGGTACAACTTTTTGTCCTGGTAAAGACCAAGCTAAACGGACAAGTTTGCAAACTGACCATTAGCAAGAGAGCTTCATTCTCCCTCCCCAGTAACTTTTTATTGAACTAAATGGTGTAAGATATTGAACAAACTGTTGGGGAGAAGTAAACAGAACAAACAAAACACAATAGAAAGAAGGCGTTGGACCTGTTGGGACTAACTAGCGACAGCGTGTTAGCGGTTAGCTCCCAGCTACAGCAGTTTACCAACTAGCACTGTGGGTATAGTCACTATATCACAAGCTTCAAGAACCAAATATTTAGAAGACACACAGATTAATCTCACTGCCACCAACGTTCGGCTGTGACTAAGCCTTCGGTGTGTTTATATAGTTTATATATTGCAACGTGTGGTTTTATTTATAGGTAATAAAGATTAAGAACAATCCAGAAAAACCTTTTGGATTATCAAATTGTCAAAACACCCTGTTGGCTTGTGAATGCTACATTAGTCTCTTGTATAACGAGTGCTGCCTTGTTGATACCCATTAATTCATCTTGATGGCTTGTTAAAAAGTCAGGAACCATTTAAAAATGACCTTTGTTCCTGCAGACCTGATGGTTCGTTTATATATCTTTATAATAATCAATCAGGCCTGCAGTTATACTTGTTAATAAGTTGTTAATACATGAATTCACGTGTATTTTCTTGCCCGATGACGCAAAAATGCTTGTTGAACAGGATTTATTCACAACTCAGCAAACCAAAAGTTTGCTTATTAATGCTTATAACTGATCTATAAAGCACATATAAATGATTTGTTAATCACTAATGAAACTCATTAGTGATTAGTATCCCTCACTAAAGCAGTTGTACCAGCTGCACTTGTGCTGTTAACATGAATTTAACCCCGTCATTGTGTGCAAAGGTGGCAGAAATGGCTCTTACTGATGCAGGGAGCGATGGGAGAGCGGCTCTGCTGGTAGCCCTTGGCGCAGCGGTTACAGGTGATTCCTGTCACTCCGTCCTTGCAGGGGCATTGGCCCGTTGTCTGGTTACACGTCTTTCCTGCTGCTCCAACTGGGTGGCAGTCACATGCTACGGAAGGAGGGAAGAAAAATAAAAAGCACAAGAAAGTCAAGCTAGATCTTACCCGAGTAAATAAACAGTTGTGATTTGAAAAACGAAAACATGGGCAGTTTGCAAAATCTGAAAACAAATATCAGCTTCCAGATGAGTACAGCGCGTCTCTGGCTTGTCCTCTGCTGACTCTACATATTCCATACAATAAAAAACAAAGCTTAGCACTGAAACTTAGTGAGAAAAATCATTCACATTAGTCTTGGCTGTGTTTTCCTTCCAGACCATCACAGATGGGGAACTGGGCCTTGGACCAGCATAAAACCTCAATCAAATTACACTGCTTCACTCCACCCATAATGACCATAGGATTCTTCATTAAGTCTGCTCTGGAAGGCATGCACAAGAGTAAATAACTTGATTAATTGTAGTATTTCACTCTCACTGCACGGTATCGTTCGACTGTGTACATCGTAAAATGTATGGGGAATGTGTCGTGTCTGTTCCTGTGTGTGTGTGTGTGTGTGTGTGTGTGTGTGTGTGTTAGCTGCTTAAGAGAGCCGGTTTTGTGTCCGCTGCATCGTAGTCATCAGACAGACTGTGTGCTCTTCAGATTGAGTTTCCAATGTAAAGCTTTCTGGCAAAGAGTTCCTTGCAAATTCGGCCTGAATAATGTTTCCTATTAATGGACGAGTGGAACGCACTTCAAAGTCTGTGTAAGCTGTTAGTTGGGAGGATCGCGAGTTAAATGTGAGAAATTTGTACTGTGTGTGTGTGTGTGTGTGTGTGTGTGTGTGTGTGTGTGTGTGTGTGTGCGTTCTGCCAAACATTTACCATAAAGCCAGTGTTTGAAGTGGAAGCCCAGCCTCCCTATTAGCCCTGCATGTGTTATATGTACCAGCAGAGTCATTTGAAATTTGCTTGAAGTGGTCCAGTAGAGGTTGGAGTTACTTTTAGTTTGAATTTATGGAGCTTCATGAACATAACAAGATCCTTATTAAATTTAGAAAAAAAAAAAAGAAGAAAAAAGGTCTTTTGTTTTTCTTCTACTTGAAATTAAATCAAATGCTGAAAGTTTTAGGGATTCAATATATTTCCTACATTGTTTACATTGAAATGAGGGAAGGGCTTTTTAATGGAAACCACAAACACGATGAAATAACGCAGCTAACAATAAAACCAAACAATGAAATGGCAGAGCGGTGACACTCTGCCACTGTACAGTTTATCTACCAAAAATCAATGAAATACAAAATCTGTAAAATAAAGTGTCTGATTTGTTTATTCGAAAGCTTTTAAGAATAATATTTCAGGACGGAACCAGAACCTCCAACACTAACTAAGGTCTGTGC
Organism: Seriola lalandi dorsalis; assembly: GCF_002814215.2. Taxonomy (NCBI): domain Eukaryota; kingdom Metazoa; phylum Chordata; class Actinopteri; order Carangiformes; family Carangidae; genus Seriola; species Seriola lalandi. The sequence goes on from NW_019525478.1 coordinate 261,353, forward strand.
TGACTTATTAAAGCAATAGCAAAATATGCTAATTAGCTTTCTTGCTGAGGATTAGATGAAGGAGTTCGACACCACTCGTATCCGTCCGGTAGATAAAAAGTCAAACTCTAATTTCTAGGTTCATTTGTAAAAGTGGTTTTATTTGTAATAACATCAGTTACTAAAAATGCAGCTTTGAAGCGGCGTCTTAGCGTAGATGCTGTAGCATCGGTGATAAAGCAAAGAGCGACTGACTTTCAGCAGGAGTGTGATTTACCAACTGGCTCCGCTGATCGTGGAAAAGGACACACACATCCCATGATTGACAGTGATAGACAGATGGTTCATCCAATCACCTACCAAGTATTTTTGAAAGCGGCTGCACTTTCCCAAACAGTTTCCCAGCGAAGCCTACGCAGATGGTTCTGTCTAACAAACCATCTGGTGCGTCAGGTTACTGATGAGGAGATCAACACGAAGAGTTGTTTTTGTGCCTGAAACTGCATGAATCGCAAAAATTGGAGATGTTTATTATCTCAAGAAAGAAACCAGCCTGTTAGCCCACAGAGCAGAATTAGCTGTTAGTTCCAGCAATCTGGTTTAACTCTGAACAGTAACAGCAAGTGGCTAGAAGTGAAAATGTCCAAATATAAACTATTATAACTTTGTGAAAACGTGCTTTCTGCCCCGGTGTCGTGTGCTTGATTATTTGTAGTGGAAGATGATTTGTAGTGAGAAACTAGCCTCCACATGATGTCATGACTTTGGCAGCCGGTTAGCTTAGCTTAGCATATTGCTCCAAGCCAATAAATAGTCTTGCACAAAACCTCCCTGTAAAAATGTAATGTTCATTTTTACACCTTGGTCTTTCTTTAATCATAAAAAGGTATAACATGTTAATCACTTAGTGTTGCTAACAGAGCTAGGCTAGCTGTTAGCAGCTAGCTAAATTAACTAAAAGCTAACCAGCTGCTGGCTGTAGCTTCATATTTAATGCACACACATGAGAGAGGTATCGATCTTTTCATCTCACTGTAAAGATGATAGACGGAATAAAGTTTATAAAACAATAAAATATCAGATTCCTGCTTTATTTATTTATTTATTTATTTATTTTCAAAAACCTGATGACAGATAGACTGACTGTATTTCTTACTGCAGTCTCAACATCCCCCAACTATCCCCTCCCCTCCCCCCAGTCCTACGAGCTGGAAACATTTATTAATTTCAACCTGCAGTGGGGGGCCTGTGGAGATGAATGTTTGCTGAGGAGTT
>NW_019525478.1:262685-263119 GCF_002814215.2 Seriola lalandi dorsalis
GTGCGGGGGGAGGAGGCGTGTGCACTGCGGTTCTCCAAGAGCCATGTTTACACTGCGCTTGATGAGGGGTGAAGTTGTTAATCTGGGAAATAAAGCATGAGGCATTCCACACTGCCACTGGAGATGTAGGCGCTGCCGTGTGCTGCAGAGGAGCCATTTTTTTCATTAAAACCTCCAACTATTAAGTGAATTGTTGAGAGGACATTTTGTTGAGATGTGGAGTGTTAGGGAAGGAGAAGGGGGCGAGGGGGGGAATGAAAGCAGACTTCTTCCTGGCTGTGTTGGCGCGGCGCTGTGTTTCCTGTCCAACAACAGCAGAGTGGGATGGTTGGCTGATTTGAACAATAAATATAGCGACTTGTAACTGATGTCACATCGCCCTGTTTTTGTCACCTGAGGAGAAAAGCAGCAATCAGGGTGTTTGGGTTCGACTC
>NW_019525478.1:263308-263861 GCF_002814215.2 Seriola lalandi dorsalis
CACACACACACACACACACACACACACCCTCACCCTCCTCCCTTTCCCTCTCACTCTTTACTGCTTTCTTATCCCAGATGTTATCTCCACTTAAGGGAAGTGTGAGGGGGAAAATGCAGCGGGGCCTTTCTTCATGAATAGGAAATGGAATGCTGTTGGTGTTTTCTGGGTCGGATGCTGGTGCTGTTCTTTCATCTTCCAGAATATTTGGACGCAGACGTGTTTATTATTACGCTTCATCCGTCGCTTCAAAGGACACGATTACCTTTTTTCGAAAACAAAACAAAAGGTATAAATGTACCTTTCTTTTACGTGCGCGTGACGGCGTCATGAGACTAATAAACGCTATCTGCCCAGCTGTCCTCGGGTCCTTCTAATGAACGCTGTGCTATCTCATCCACACATCCTCGCGCTGCTCACACAGTTGTCCAGCAGTGACAAAAGCGCGAGCGCAGATAAGCCGCGTTAAGAGCAACAGGCTGCCAGCATCTGTCACATGCCAAATAACTGAGTGTGCACGTACCATGCTAAAAGTCTTGGGGGGGGGGGGGGG
>NW_019525478.1:263881-268814 GCF_002814215.2 Seriola lalandi dorsalis
ACTCCCCAAATATAGCTTGTGAAAATGTTTAGGCTGGCAGGGTGAAACAATGCAGCAAAGAAGCCATTTGTCATTTCTGAGTTCAGATGATCTATCAAGCTTATGTTGAGCAGAACACCGCCACATGCAGTAAATCGATCCCCGCGCTCCGTTTGACGGTGATCTCTGACTGTCTCTGATGTAACAATAAAAAAAAAAAAAAAAAGAATTTAAAAAAGCCGTGTTGCTCATACCTCTGCTCTTATTTCATGCAACTTGAGTGAGTCAGAGTGAATTAAAAGGGGGAAGACTGGCACGCTGTAGGAAATATCATGTTGCTGTTTCCGTGTTTAAATCGCCAGCGGTGTGCCAAAGATGTGGGGCGCAGGGGGGGCGGGACGGGAGGATAGGCATCCTGAGACCCTGTAAGCAGCCAATCACAGCTCAGCGGAGGCTGTGGCTGGAGACCACAATATGTGCATCTGCTCAAAGTCACTCGTTTGTCATTAGTATGTGGTAAGAGATGTAAAAGTACGCTGGCATCCTGTAATATTGTCTGTTTACTGGTGATTTTTCAGATGTGAACAGACCATAAACAGACTCCCCCTCAAAAAGCAGCCGCCTCTCTTCGATAAGTTGTTGTTATCCTTGTCTGCTCTCTGTGTTTGATATGTCATTAACAAATAATCAGGATCATGTCGGGCAATAACATCATTGTTTGTGTGTTCGTTTCTCTCCCGCAGCCAAGTACAGGTGTAGATATGTACAAGATATTTTGCGCGTCTATGGGATATTTTGCCCGTGAGCGTTTAGACAGCGTGATTGAGTGACAGCAGCGTGTTTGCTCGGCTCGGAGCCTCCGTCTTTACTCCCCGAGGAGCTCAGAGACAGAAGGAGCTCGGCTTTTGTCTCCCCGCACATTAATCCTTGGCAGCTTCGGTCTCAAACCTGACGTATGTGCTCACACCTGTGTGTGTGTGTGTGTGTGTGTGTGTGTGTGTGTGTGTGTTGTGAGGGACGATTAGCGAGTTGTTTCCACTGCTCCGCCGCTCAGTGCATCAGCTCACACCTCTGTTCTGTTTGTTATGTTTGTCTTGTCAGGGATCCACGCAGGACCTCAAATAGTTTGGGAGCTGCACGGGTCAGTTCACTGACACCAAGACAGCTGGGCGCTTTTCTCTAACCTTCTTCTTTTTTAAACCCTTTAATACCTCAGGTGTGAAACCGCGCACAGTGAATGATTTATGTATAAATCACCACCCAAACTTTTAGAAAACAGTGGTGAATCTATCGCCAATTCTTTTCTTTAACCCTCTGAAGTCGATGGATGTTTCTGTGAATATGTTTGCGATAGCACAGAATCTGTAGACTCTAGAGATCATACGTGACTCACAGCTTCTAAAATTTGGCTAAAGCAGAGTGACAGACAAACACTACAATTCATTTTAGGCTTTCATTATCCATGTATCTACTATCTTACTCATATATTGCACAATTTCTATGACTCTGGAGACTTTGGTAAACCCGTTTCAAGCACCAAAACAATCCATCCACGGCAGTCAAAGTTTGTTTTCACAAGATATTTGAAGAACTTTTAAAAACTAGGCTTCAACTTTTCAGCATTTGGGCCAAAAGATCTGTTTACACAGTGAGGGGCCTCGTTATGGAGAGAGCTGAGATTGTTCTGAAGATTGTGCTATAAAACACTTGGGTATTATGTGATATGCACACACCCTTTTAAAGGTGAATTTAAGAAATAATGTGGAAATGGAGAAAATGCCCTTTGACCTCAGAGGGTTGAAGTGTAAGTTAAAGTCAGGTTTTTTTGTTTTACCTGCAGGAGATTCAGATCAGCGCCCTCCCAGTTTAGAGAAGCAGCTGGGAAGCTGAGTGATGTGCTGCCGTGGATGAGGCCAGCTGCAAAAACGTTACGCTTTCTTTTGAATATTTTCACCTCTTTATCTTGCTGTCGAACACTCCTTTACTTTGGAAAAACATTCAGAGGGGAATTCAAATTTAAGTTTGACTTTTACCAACGAAACAAATGGATGTAATCGCGTCCGGCCCGTGTCGTATCCCGTTACCTTTGCAAGCTCTCCGGTGAGAGATGGACTTGGTCATGTCCCTGTAGTAGCCCTCCTTGCAGTAGTGACAGTGGCGTCCCGCTGTGTTGTGGCGGCAGTTGAGGCAGACCCCGCCACTCCTCCGGCCTGACAGCTTGTACAGCTCCATGTTGAAGCGACAGCGGCGGGCGTGCAGGTTACAGTGGCAGGCTGCGCAGAGACACACACACACACACACACACACACACACACACAGACAGACACTGAATTATCACACCAGAACTCATTTTGCAAAGGACGTCTGAAGTGAATAAAACATTGACCGCTCAGACTTTAAGCAATCCCATGTGTCGCTGTTGTTATGTGAAAACCACGTAACTCCAGTTCCCTCTAGTTGCATGGTTACACAGTCCCTGTCATCTGAGAGACTCGTGAAACCAAATGCAGTGTCATCAAGTCGGGGAAAAAAAAAAAACAGCGCTGTTTTTCTTAGCTCCTGAAAATTGGACCTTTTGGAAACATGAGCCTGTTATCTGACAGTGATGAACTCGGCGCACAGTGTTTACAGACCTTCCAGTTTGCGGTTGTGGTTCGGAGCCAAATGCAGTCAGTTGAGATCCTGAGAAAATGCATTAACTTGAAAGAGGTAATGAAGTCTCAATCTTCCGCTATGAGTTTCATATTAAGACAACAGCTTATTGAAACAAATGGCGTAACTAGCTTGGCCCGCTTCGCTCTGGCCTGAGAATAATGGAGCCTCTAAAAGAAACGTCCCGGTTCAGGCTCTCTTTCACTTGGCCACCTGCTTGTGAATTTAACCTCTGAACCCTGGTGATGTCAGGCAGGAAAATGCTCTTCCGCTCTCCCACACATCTGAGAGACTGGCGTGTTCTGTGATTTATTGTCATTGCTATTTTCACTCGTTAATATTGACCTTGAAGTTCATATTCCTCACGCACTGATTTCAGGCTGTTGCCAAGTTGTCTCATATGGAAACGTTCAATATTGAGAAACAAAAAATAAACCACAAAGTCAAATCATTCTCATAATTATTTATCATATTTATTTTCATAATGGATTTTTTGTTTTGTTTTTAAAACGTTCATTTACAAGTGTTTTTATTTTATAATTTCACCCTCCCCCTACGGCTTCTTATGCTAGCAAGCTCAACAATTTCTACCAAATTTAGCTTTAGTTAGCGCCTATAACGTACGTAACAATACCAACATGTAAAATCTAACTGTGTGCAGCACTGCCATGGACTTTCTGCTGTCAATAATCCCTGTCACATGATTGATCAGGACCTGTGAGGTTTTGTGTGCCGATACGTAATTACTGGCCGTGGATTTAGTGTTAGATTCTTCCAGGTCATTGTTGCTCATTGTTTCTACAAGCCTAGCTGCTTTATTACTTTGGCTAGGATGCAAGCTTGGGTTGTTACTTAGCATCGTAGTGAGAGAGAGAGCGTTAGCGGTGTTAGCTTGCTCACAGAGTCGTTTGAGGGACCTCAGTTGAAACATTGCAGAGCTAACATTAGCTTCTGCTGTTATCTTCGATCTTACAGCAGCATCTCACTTTAACTCTCTGTTGTTGTTGTTGTTGTAGCTAACAGGAGCTAACTGGCTAAATTTGATGGAGCGTGCTAGCTTAAGATGCAGGGGGGGCATGTGATTGGCTCAAAGGTTGAGGGGCGGGTTGACAAACACCGCTGTTAGCTAAGAAGACATGAAATAAAAAGTGACACAATCAAATGAGAAGTAATTGAGTCCTTATAAAACTGCCATGAAAATAAAAATAATTTCCCTAATTTTTAGTCTAAATTTTAGTTTTCACTGATTGTTTAAGTTATATATTAATTTTTACACAAATAATATTCGTTTAATTAATATTGAGCACATTGGGGCTTCATAATCTCTACTGTCACCATCCTCATGTTACTGATGTTTTGTCTTTTATTTTGCTGAACCGAAGCACATACCGTTCAGATGAGCAGCCCCTCACCGTCCCTCACCTTCCTCTAATCTCTGCGCCGGTCTTAATGTTATTAGAGGGAGATGGAGCCGATAAGACTCGTCACATATGCTTCAAGTTCATCAGCGGTCTGAATCACGTACAAACCAACTCACACCTGCCATGAGGGACCAGAGCTGGCAGGTGGTTGGGATTCAGAAACACACTCCTTCTGAATGGGGGGCCCAGATATACACACACACACACACACACACACACACACACACACACACACACACACAGAGGTGTTTGGCAGCTGTCACAGGCTTATCTCCCACACTTCCCTCCCAGGGCTGATTCAACACACACTACACCAAGCTTTGAAGAACTCTCTCTCTTTCTCACACACACACACACACACACACACACACACACACACACCCTCACCCTCCTCCCTTTCCCTCTCACTCTTTACTGCTTTCTTATCCCAGATGTTATCTCCACTTAAGGGAAGTGTGAGGGGGAAAATGCAGCGGGGCCTTTCTTCATGAATAGGAAATGGAATGCTGTTGGTGTTTTCTGGGTCGGATGCTGGTGCTGTTCTTTCATCTTCCAGAATATTTGGACGCAGACGTGTTTATTATTACGCTTCATCCGTCGCTTCAAAGGACACGATTACCTTTTTTCGAAAACAAAACAAAAGGTATAAATGTACCTTTCTTTTACGTGCGCGTGACGGCGTCATGAGACTAATAAACGCTATCTGCCCAGCTGTCCTCGGGTCCTTCTAATGAACGCTGTGCTATCTCATCCACACATCCTCGCGCTGCTCACACAGTTGTCCAGCAGTGACAAAAGCGCGAGCGCAGATAAGCCGCGTTAAGAGCAACAGGCTGCCAGCATCTGTCACATGCCAAATAACTGAGTGTGCACGTACCATG
>NW_019525478.1:268860-285042 GCF_002814215.2 Seriola lalandi dorsalis
AAAAAGTTTGGGGGGGGGGGTAGTGCAGGTAAACCGCTCAGTCACAAAAACACAGTGTTCCCAACCATGACCTCACATGGACACCATCACTCGTGATCCAAATGTGGTTTGTATTGATTTTAAACACAGTTAACTCTCTAACAGTAGATGTTGGTGCAGTATTTTTTTTCATACAGCTCAATTGTGCTCATTAGTGCCAGACATTTTCAACCATTGATCAGTTATTTTAGGAAACTATTTGAGTCATTATTCAAGCTAAACTACAGTATTTTAACCATTTAACAGTTACTTTATTCAACTATTTCAACCTTTTATCCATTACTTTTAGCTTTTAACTTCACCGCTCACTTGCTAACTCATCCTTACACTCTCATCTGCAGCCACATGGATCAGATGTTTCAGCTGACTCTGTGGATTTATAGTTAAATCAGATTTCTTTACAATCTTTCCACACACTCTCTGGCAACTGTAAAAGTACCCCAGCTTTGAAATCACATGCCGGCTCGTTTGTCTTACACTTGTGTAATAATAACAATCAAAAACTATAATGGTATTATTAAAGTACCAAAAAATAAATGTGTAACATTTTCATATAAAGAAATGACAACTGATCACACAATAGTAATTAAATCCAAAGCCAGCACAAGGAAGTGTTTATGTTTGCTGTGTGTTTCCTCCATCAGTGTGAAGAAGGTAAATTCATCTGTACAACAGGAAATTGTGTTTTTTTGTGTGTGTGTGTGTTTTTTCTTTCCAGCAGTTGCTTGTTTAGAATAAACAGAAGAAGGAGGAAATGAACACACAAAGAAAAAGATATGGTTGTTACACAGTTTGAATACTATTAAAAAAGAAGAAAAAGAAAAATGCATATAAAGGAATAGTTCCAGCTGCTAACTGTGATTTTACACTGGACATCCAGAGCAGCAAGATGTCTTTTTCTGAATCTGCTTTCATTTGGTTTCAAGGGCCTACTTAGAGCTATGCTATTCCAAATCTATTTATGTTCAAGTGCCATCTATCAGGCTTAGTGAAGGAAGCGCTCGTGGTGGGTGTGCATATTGGATGGAAATTACGCATCCCACAGCTCGGCGGAGGCGGGTTTTTTTTTTCCCGCTCCGTCTGCAGAGGAGGGCACACTTCAGAAACAATCAAACATCTGTACATGACAATCTAATGAAATTTGGTTATGGATGTTTTTTTGAAGGACTCGGGAGTTTACCAGCCCTGTCAACAGGTGTCTGATGTTTAACCATACAACACGTGCGTATATGAGAGAGAGAGAGAGAGAGAGAGAGAGAGAGAGAGAGAGAGAAGGAGAGACTCGAGGCACGTTGTGAGCGTGATCTGCACCGAAAAGAATGCACCGCTTCCCCGGGACGTGGAGAAAGATGGAATTCCAGCACAATTGTTGTGTTTATCCAGGACCAATTACTCTCTCGCTGTGCGTAATCCTCGTGCCGTCACTCCTGTCGTGAGCCGATGACGCGCGCCAAATCAAACAGGGGTTCGCGTCTCATCGCGGCCCGGGATCTGAGGAGAAGACGACACTCAACGGATCACAGAGGCGTATCTGCGTGACAACAGTTGGTTTAGTGGTTGGGATGTCTCCCCGAGACGCGCACACATGCCGACACTAGCTGTACTTGTTGTGAATGTCTTCGTTGGATGACAGTATTTTGTTTTTCAGTGTGTGTTGGCTGCACATCTTTGGCCTCTCTCTCTCTCTCTCTCTCTCTCTCTCTCTCTCCTCTCTCTCTCTCTCTCTCTCTCACACACACACACACACACACACACACACACACACAAGCACAAGCTGTTGAAGTTAAATACTTGATTCCAAGGTCTCACTGCAAAGCATATAGAGATTATACAATGCTTGCGTAACACCTGTGTTGCATATGTGGGTGATGTTTCACGAGTGTCACAAGAGTTCATTAATATACATGAAGTGCCTATGGGCTTTTTGCTGTGTTTAAAAAAACATAGGTATCACTTTGAGATTACAGCTGCAGGTTCCATCTGAAATGGGTCTGACTTCGTCTATAATAAGGGATTTTTCTCCCACATCTTTCACTGCTTTATCCTGGTGGTGGTGTGCTCTTGCTTCAAAATAATAATCATTACCCCAGCTGGTAATGATTTGACGGGACATTAAAAGTTGTCCCGGCTTCTTCTCTAACATCAGTTTTGATTGTTAGATGGATCCCACGCCGGGATTTATTACAGTCTCCAGCATTTGATCATCTTTTTAAAAGAGAAGTATTAGTTATGGACGTACACGCATTTCAAAAAGAGCAGAGAAACAGAATTTTCTAAGTGTTTCATCGTTTTAAAACAAATTTAAAACACATTTAATTTTTACCCCAATTTTCTCACATTTTCCCTGCAGATCTTTTCCCCCATTATAAGAATCCAGTAGTACATACCTCGACTATATCAAGTAATTACACTGTGATTCTTGTTGTTACCAAAACAAGATTGTCGTGAAGCTTCGACGGATGAAGTCATGGCTTCATCTTTCTCTTGAAGCTCGGACGCTGTGTTCCTTTGCTGCTAATAAGGCAATGAATAAGTCTGCGATTATGCTTTAGTCTCTGGAAGTAGTTACTTTGCAATGATTATAAAGACATAACCTTAAGAGTCGCTGATCACATCATGTTGCATCAAAATATATGGCACAAATATATCGTTATAATAGTGGAAGGCTGGAAGTGAACCATGAGTGATTTCTGCTGTGACGGTTCAATAAATCATTGTCATAAATACGATTTTAAAGAGGAGGGTATCGGCTGCCATGGCTCTAAAAGAGTGCACTGAGACTAATCTTTATAGGAGCCAGTACTCTAACAAACATTCTGTCGCACAGCATTCGTGGACTTTCTCTGATGAAGCACATTTGACTCGGTAATGCACAAACATAAAGTGCCACGATCCGTCACCCTCAGCTGCTTCCAGGCCCACCTCCACCAGACGCACGTTTCCCATAATAAAAATTTCAATCACACATCACTGCAGCAGCTGCGATTTTGATGAGGGCAAGGACAACAACAAAAGACTTCTGCAACAAGCTCTCCAGATGATGAATCCTTTTTACAATTTTTCCAGGCTGCTTTTGATGATTTCACTGGAGGCAAAAAATGTAAACAGCGAAAGAAAAACAATTGGAGCCGTTACAGGGAGATTTTTATCTCGCACAGAACCCAGCAGGTTTGCGCAATGACCTCTGAGGACGGCTCCATCAATAGCAACCCCAGTAACCTTGGTGTCACATAAACAAATCAAAACAGTGTGCCAATACCAGAATGATTTAAAGATTTTTCCTCTTTGATCACGTCAGAGAAGAAACGGCGTGGCCGAGACAACCGAGTTGGAACATGAGGAGTTAGTGCAGCCTTCGTCATGTGGCTTTAATGAGACACATGTTAGAGGCAGGAGGATGTCTGCGAAATGGGAATGGGCTTCGCTGCACCTGTCTCCGTGCTGAGCGGAGCTGCCGCCAGAGCTTTGTGCACAGAGACATTTTCTACAAAGTTATTCCATCAATTTACCTCGTGTTTCTTCTGTTGTCCCTCCAGAACAGCAACAGGCCAACAACCAGCGGACCGAAGACAACTCCAAATAACAGTTCCTCCTCTCTGTCTGAAGGTAGTCGTGAGAATCGGCTGCTACAGTTTTGGGTTGGAATGAAAACTTGGAAGCCCGCGGTGGCGTGCGGCTGAGATGGTTGTCTGTTCACGCTTAAGGAAAAACTGGCCAAAGTTCACAGATAAGAGTTTGTTTTTTTTTTTGTTGTTTTTTTTTTTGTTGTTTTTTTTTTTTTTACCAGGTACAAGAACAGAAGCAACATGCGTGTTTCTACAAGTGGAAAACGTGTCAGGTAGTAAACTGTTAAACTCAACAGCCGTATCCTGCAGCGAATAACAAGTGACGCTCGAAGTCAGTCTGCAAGGTGCGATACGAGGTGCAGTTCCTTTAATGTCCACTAGATGGTGGCTTCAGGATAGACAGAGAATGTCAGTTATTATTAAGTAAAGAAGAAATAAAAAATAACATTTAAATTTCTTTCTTTTTGGTAATTACAAGTTTGATCAAACACCAAAGATACATGTGTGTACTTCTTGGTTGGAAAGTGACGCTGACAGGCGACACCACATTCATTTTTACAGTGTATGACAGCGAAGCGAAGCTGACGAGGATTCATTCAGAGCTGATGTGGAGGGCAGAGGCTAACAGAGCAGTTGAGCTGCATCTGCCTGGCTGTATTGGGACAGATGCTATCAGTCTAATGATGCCATCATGGTCAATTTGGCAGCAGCACCTCTGTTCCCTGTGGGGAGTTGTGTCTGCTCTGCTGCCATAACAGCGCACACAGAGACATAATGACCCATCACTCAGCTCACCTTTCACCTCTGAGTAGCTGCCAAACCGCACAAGAGAGCACTTTGTGCCCTGAGACCAGATAAGAGATGAAAAGGTTTGAGCTGAGCTAATGAATTGAGTTATCCTCATGATGAAAGGCTATCTGAAGCCATCTCCCTCTTCCACTTCCACCAGGCCCGAGCACGTTCTCATGTCTGTGTAAAAACCTGCCGCTCTCTGTGATTGTCCACTTTTAGCCTTTAGTGCAGGTATAAAATGATCTTATCCTCGTTGAGCCGTGAGTCCGAAAACATAAAAGATCAGAAAAACTCTTTATCGCAACATCGGTGAGAGGAAATGAAAGTTTGCTGTAGATTTACTTGACTCTATAACTCTTATTGGAAGAATGTATTTATCCATTAATTCAAGGAAAGAGCTCCTAATTTATGTGCAAAGATTTCCACTGAAACCTTCTGTGTGTTCTTTTAAAACCCGACCTATAACAAGGAAACGGCGGCTCCAGCACAAAATAAAATATAGATGAAATATACTCCAAGGACACGTTGTGCTATTGCACCACATATTGGTTTTAGTGACACAACCAAAGTTCAAGCTCTCGTACTTTCTCTCACTGAATCACCCCCGCTTCCTTAAAAGACACTGAATACATTTGGCTCAAAACGCAGCATCTGTAGTGAAGTTTGACCCTTGACCTCCGAAGAATTCGCCTGTGGGTGTTTAAGAATAATTAACATTTTGGTTGGAAACATCCCCTTTAAATGTTTTTACTGCAGAGAATATGGCATTACGAATGTTTCCCAGGCCACGCGGCTCATATTCCTTATTTCATTTTGCTGAGGTCTACCAAGGTGGTCTTCATGCCACCGGCCCCTCCAGTGTAGCTGCAGAATATTCTGCTGAATACGACCCGTTTGCTCGCTCTAACGCTGGTTGATTAATAGCTGCAGTGTGTGTTTGTGTCTGTACGTGCTTTCCACCTGACACTGTGCCTCTCCTCTCTCTGCAGACTGTCTCTCTAACTGTGGGAATAAGCCTCTCCGCCTGACTCGCATGCCTTGTCTCACCATGCAGCGTGCGGTGATGTCATGGGAGGCGTTCCCTTTCTTTTACGAGCGCAGCTCTGTGATCTCTGGTGGAGATCAATTAGCTGAGCAATCAGCCCGCCCCGTACTTTTGTGTGAGTAACTGCTCATAAACCCGTCCGGTTGCCTGGCGAACGGGGAATGCACTGCCTCAACATAAACAGCCACCCAAGTCAGCCTGGCCCTGGTAGCACTCCAGGCTCAGTGCACTGTATTTCATTAGGTAATGCGATGTGACATCAGCTCACGCAATGCACCATTAACTAATGTAATTTAAGATTAGCTGGTAATAATGTGTGTGGGTCGTGGCAATGAACTGTTAGTGGTGACTCTGACAAAAACAGTAGTTCTTTCTAACAGGCTTCGAATGGCGCCAGCTTGATCTACGTAGCGTGTGAGGGATTAATACCCCGAACTGTCATACGTGTTCACTCTGAAAACAACACTGTATTTGCATATATGTTGCTTGGGCCTTCACAATGAGTGCAGGAGGCACAGTGAAACTTGCCGTTATACCGTACGTGTGCATGTGAGTCGTGTTTGATCTGAACCATGAGCCCTTTCAAACAAAGAAAAAAAAAAAGACTTGACGTTTTCTAACAGCAACATTTTGTAATTGTGTAATCAATAATGACCAAAGTTATTCACCCGCTTCTCTAAACAGCCGCTGCTAGGCGTAGCCAACGATAACACACCCTCTCTTATGAATAATAATGCATAATGGCCAGCATATCGCAGCCCATTTATCCTCTTGTTGCAGAGTTGGACGCCGTCCAGGGGAGGTGGGAGTGGGCGTGCTGCTCGTTCAGTTTGTTGGAACGTATGCCGTGTAATTGCAACAGTCTCGCCTGGGATCTTTGTTGCGTGTCACCCGTTTTCTATCAGCCATTTGTCTTGACTTTCTATACTGTAAACTTGTTAATGAAAGCAGCAGTGCCAATGAAAGAATGGGCAGAAATGGCAGCGAATGGGCCAATGAAAGACACAAAGACGAGGGGGAAATTAGAGCATGTATTTTAGTTTTGGCTATTATCTTTTTTCTTTTTCTTTTTTTTTTTATTCAGCTTTTCCTCAGATGTCCAGGGCTGTTCTCAGGCCTTCTCTTACACCTGCTCCTCCCCACATCAGAGGTCATGTGTTTAAAATATAACATTGAGCCAAATCTAGAAGTGAGTCACTTTATCAAATGTGAGGTTTGCTTCCTGAGCGACCACTGGAGGAAACAAGACTGGACTTAAAATGACAAATCAAAGCATAAAACTAATGGACTGGTGGAGGAATATCCTGCTGTCACCGGTTGGCTGGAGCTTGCGGTGTTGACTGGGGAATACTTCCTTTTTCCTGTTTGTGTGTGTGTGTTTGTGTGTGTTTGTGTGGTGATGTACAATATGTGTATGCGTTAAAAATGCCGGCTTAATGCTAAAATATTCTCTTGAGTAATAATCTCATAAAAGCTTATTAATTTCTGATGTATATGTGAGTTTGTGTTTGATGCCTTGTATATTTTCATTCATGAGCTGGAGCTGGTCTCACAGTGTAGGTGTGGAAACAGGCTGACAGGAGTGCTGCTCCTTTCCTTCCTCAGCTATATTTCCTCAAGTTTAAGGGAGGGGTGATGAAAAGGTCCACGGTCATTGAGCTCGATAAGCAAATTCTGTTTCCTCTGTTTCTAAAGGACGTTTTTACTGTACCATATGTGGATAGGTGCGCTGATCTGATACAAACATGTTTTAAAGAGGTTGTTCCCAACCTTTTTTTTTTTTTTCGGATGTACCCCAAAGTCTTATCAGTTGTCTCAGTTTTATCTGAGGGAGGTTCCAGTGTAAAACTTTGAAAACTTTAGCGCACCATTTGAACTGTTTTATTTATCTATCAATTTAAAGTGACCAGATTTCTGAAATAAAAACCGGGAATATTTCCAGTTTGGAGGGCAATATATTGTTAAAGTATCCAATGTTTTTACCTATGAAATAAAAAAGGGGGACATTCATGCAAATTGTAATAAACAACTGTGAAGACCGACTGATAAAATGACGGCTCCCTACCTTTGAAGCAGTCCAGAAGTTTGTTTTTGTTAGTTTACTGCCTGGTTATTAATTCCTAACCAATGACTGAGCCAGCTAACTTTTTCTCTGCCTAGAGACAACAAAAAAAAAAAAAGAAAAATGTGATTGGATAACTCTATTTTGATGGTTTTAGCATCACTTCTGGAGCTGCTATAGCTAGCAGCCAGCCCCCTCTTTTGGCCAAAACAAGCTAAACTCCTGTCCCCGGAAAACAGGGACATCCGGTCACCCTATATCAATTTCAAACCATTTATCCACTACTTTTAATTATTTCAACTTTTAATCCTTTACATTTAACTAGCTAACAACAGCAGATATCCGTTACTTTACGTTAACTACGCCAACTGTCTCTTATTTTCTTTCAGCTAATTATTTATTTTACAGTTTATCTATTACGTCTCGCTACCATTTCATGTTTTCTTAGCTAACTACGTATTTCAGCCATTAATTTAGCTAACCCTTTGAACTGTTTAATTAGCTATTAACTATTCCAGTTGTGTATTCATTACTTTTTAGCTCTCCAAATTTAACAATTTAAAATTACTTACTTTACTTTGCTGTTTCAAAATTTATCCTATTTTAGTAGTTTCTCCATCACAATTAGCTTTGAACTGCATTACTGTTTTAATGTATCTTCGTGATGCACAATCTCAACTGTACCATTTCTTTACGTAAATAAATACATTCTCATTTATCTAAATAAGGAAGTCACTGTACATCATATTCTATTGTCTTAGAAACCTCCTCTACAGATATCAGTACCGAGATCCTCAAACATCAGCTCAACATTTACAGGTCAGGCTGGACATTAACAAACCCTCATGCTAACTCGTGCTAAAATGGGATGCAGGAGTTTGTTTTTTTTTTATACAAGCTTACTCAGCAGGACAAAGGAGTTTAGTTGGCGGAAAGGATACTACTACAGATATAGCATAACATTTGTGAGTACAATGGTCTTTAGTAGCACTGTATTACTTTTGTGCCTATTCTACTCTTTGAACCAGATTGTCTAAATTACTATGTATTTCTTACTCCTTCTGTCTTATGAGTAGATTTTTGGATAATTGGGATTTTGGTTTGAATGTTGATACAATAGGGAGACATCTGAAAATCACCTACTTATCCGAACTGTAATCACCAACTTGAGGCTGACCTGAATAGTTTTCCCAGTTGGCAGCTTGTATTTACAGTAAACCTGACATTACATAAATGCAGCCTAATTGAGCTTGTGGCCAGGAGGGACGTTCTCCAGACTAAACCTGTACTAAACATCTAAACAGGGCCAGGTTGCTGCGGGACTGTGCTGGCCTGCGTTAGGCCGAGGTCCAAATCTTCCCCACAGAGCGGGGAGGTTATTTTAACACTCTGGCACGCGGCTCCTCCACTGTGTTTCCCTGTGAGGAGGGAATAAGGGAGACGCAGGCGAGAAGCCACTAGACTGTAAATCATAAAGCTGAGGTATCCATCGTTCTTGTGGCGTGTTTATTGTGCTTTTTTACACTTTTCTCCAAGGGTCCGTTTATAACCAGCTACATCCCCCTGTCAAAAAATATCTCTCCCATGTGTGTTTCGTTTGTATCAAAACATTTAACCCTATGGTTAAATGACCAAAGATTCATTGTAAGTGCAGTTGTTTTCCAGTTTTTATTGAGTTCTTGCAGACGTTCTCTGAGTCCCTACATTACAATGTGGTGCGCTCTCGACACAAGTCAAAGCAGGTGTTCAACTCATAAAATGACTTAATGAAGGAAATCTAAAAGAACACCACCTACAGGAAAAAGGGAACCGACTGAACACTATGGTCACATTCTCTCCGGATGGGAGGGGAAAAAGTTGGGGAATTAATTGTTTTTATGGAAACGCTGAGGGGGTCATTGTGAGGCTTTTCTTACTAATGTGTTCATTTTTATCCCAAAGTTTGCTCTGGTTGCTAGGTGGCTTCCAGGACATGGTATTGAGCTGAAGAGGAAAAGGCTTGGTTCTTCCTGAAGCATGGCAACCGCCGGCAATCTCAGCAGGAACCCGGTGAACTTAGACCACGGTAGGAATGAGTAAAACAAATCCCTCCGATTAATTAAGACATCCAGTATGAGGAACCTCTGTCAGTCAAATTCATGTGACTCAGCTCCGCAGCGTATCTGCTTCAAGTAATGTTAAAGTTACATATCAATAACTACTCTTCTTCTAAAGTTAAAAAAGAACCCTGGTGAAATCTATTCCACTTTTATTCTATCTCTCTCAAATTTGCCAATTCAACAGAAATGCAATACTACATTTCTGAAGAACGCTTTTAAAGTTTAATCCTCAAGATTTTCATGAAATCAAACCCTGTGTTTATTCCATTTATGGTCTGCATTTATTCTACATAGCCATTTGCATTTAGTAATTACCTCCCCTCTACAGTATTTCTTATTGTTAGTGGTGGCGTCCGTCATTCCTGTGCTGGCATCAAATTGTCTTCACACGCCGGAGCGATTCACAGGAAACATCGCAGCATGTGACCCAGTGGTTCTGTCTCAGCCTCATTGTTTTCTGCTCACTCTCCTACAGCTGTATCGAAGCTACGTTAAGTCGTGCTCCGAATGAAAACCAAATATTTCCTAATTGCATTTAAAAGGCAAAACACAGGGTGGTTTTTATTGTGAAGCACTCATAGGAAACATGATGTATTTTGTCATTCGCAGCCACGGAGTAATGGATTAAGCGGGAGTTGCCACAGTGAGCCGTCGGATGAAGAGTTGCAGGCAACAGGTTGCAACTTCTGAGCAAGGAAGCCAACTCCTGCTGCTCCCGTTTGATTGGTCGCACTGCCAACAGGTACTCCAGCTGCTCTTCTCTTGCATATCTGACAAATTAGCTGCTTAACGAGCGTTTTTCCTGCAGCATTAAACCACACTTACTGTTACCACCAGCGTCGCCAATTCAATCAGGATATAAACAGTTATCATTTAGAAGTCACAGAAGACGACGTGCACAACACAGTGTTTGTAGTATGGATATTTGTCAAATGAAATCCCAGCCACCTCCGTATCTTTTACTGCCCAGTGAGACAGATTCAGCGTTTTCAGATCTGTTCTTGTCACTCCTGAACATAAAAAGCTGCTGTAACAGAGCCCAGGCTTGTTGTACATCACACTGTAATCTAACATGGTCTTTGGGCTCGCTGCTCTGAGGTCATTCTTTTTCCCAGCTGCCTGTCTAAGTGGGAACCAGATACAACACGTTATCTCTGACTCACTATCATGAGAAATTGAGCCTCGCTGTCTGTGTAAATAAACCACATGGCACACGTACACACACACACACACACACACACACACACACACACACACACACACACGTACACATGTTACGAGGCCGTGTGAGTTTTACTCCGTGCGCCGGGCTCCTGAGGTTTTCCCTGCAAAGCGGAGACTGGGAGGGAAGCGTGTGATGTTTCGTCTCGGAGCTGCGCCGGTCAGGAGAGGAAGGAAGTCACTTTCCACTGTTTTGGTGTGAGCGTGTGAAGGAGTCGTGAACCATCTGCTTCCACAGTAGCTGCGCTGACCTGGACAGGAGATGACAAGAGGATGGGAACACGCGGTCCGCTCCGTCTACATGCGCCTCTCAGACTTATGGAAGAGTTATGGAAGACGGGAGAGGCGGCTTAATCCTGTGTCTGTGGACGGTTTAATGCTCCCAGTCTGACCAGGAGATCTGCCTCAATCACAAACACATAGTGTGCACAGGGAGGATTGCAATTGATGAATCCCCAGGTTTTTCTCTCCTTTGAGCAGATGTAGAACCCGGGGATATTTATAGCCATGTAGGGACTGGTGTCTGGTAGCCAGTGTTCCTCCTCTCCCCCATGTATCCTGCTGGATATCCCCTCAGATCCAATAAGTGGGTCCTCATTCTCCGCGAGAGAGGGATTGGTCACCGGGGCGTGTGAGAGATGGAGAGAGAGCGCAGGAGGATGTAGAAATCCATCACAGAGCGGCAGAGGCCCTTCGCAGAATTTATACGGAAAAATAA
Source organism: Seriola lalandi dorsalis (assembly GCF_002814215.2). Lineage (NCBI taxonomy): Eukaryota > Metazoa > Chordata > Actinopteri > Carangiformes > Carangidae > Seriola > Seriola lalandi. The sequence continues at coordinate 280,403 of NW_019525478.1, forward strand.
ATATGAAACGGGAACCAACAATTCCATTTCCTTTTCGAGGCGTGCTTATTATGTCTGCACTTTGTTTGTTTTACAGAGCTCCAGAGCGAAGTGGCTGCTAATGAAAAGTGCTGCGGGGTAATTAGCAGCTGACATCACTGAGGCTTGGTGGAGTATTAAGCAGCAGTCACATTTAATTAACATTAGAGTGAAATAAATAAAAGAAAAACATGCCCATAAAAATTCCCCAAAAACCTGCAGGTGTCGTTCTAAGAAGGATCAAGACTTTATTCAACTGTAATTGATCCAGTTGTCAGTTGTTGTCTTTGTTATCCGGTAAAAAGACCCCCATGTTGACAGCGCAGCAGGGAGGATGGTACCAGCCAAAGAAGCTTATGCCTCCAGTTCCTTAATGCTTTTTTTTAGTTGGGGGAGGGGGGGGGGGGGGGGAGTGGCACAGGGGGTGAGTCGGGTAAGTGACACTGAGGAAGTGTGTTGTGTGCGGGCGTATAAACGGCGCTGTCACTGAGCTGGTTGTGTCGGGTGGCAGCGCAGCAGGGGAGCTGGCTGGGGGTCTGAAGCTGAGCTGCGGAGCGTGTCACTCCGCTGGCCCATTAGTCATTCCCAGCCTCCCCTTCTTCAGCGCCTCAAAGGGGCTCGATGTGCACGCACTAGGTGGTCCTGATGCCACCATGGAAGTCCCAGCTCCACGCAGACAGACGGTGGACACAAAGAGACGAGGATCCACACGTACGCACAAATCTCCTTTCATCTTGGCTCAGTGGACAATAACGCACCCCCCCACACACACACACACACACACACACACACACACACCACACCTCCGAACAAACAAAAACAAACAGTTTGAGCCATCCCAGCCAGTCCGCATCCACTTACTGCACTGTCCAGTGTCGCAGATTCCACGAATTTCATTTCTATATTTGTTAATGTAGCAAAAAAACATCTGTACTCACACCTGCATCTGGATTTATTCTGGAGCTGGACGGTGCCTGGACCAGAAATGGTTCGAGATCATCTACACTGAAAACACAAAAAAACTACACTAAAGAAATTAATAATCATTTGATAATTTAAGTGGGAAAATCCAAGTCAGACTTGCATTGGGCCATAATGCTTCATTTGTCCTGTTTAATTAAGTTGTTCTGAAGTGATTAAAAACAAATCTGAATACCTTTGACAAAAAAAATTTGTAAAAGCTTTTTGTCAAATCAAGTTTAAAAAAAAAGAGAAAGTCAATGTGAAAATAAAGTTGAAGTGTGAAAAATGTGAAAAGCTCTTTCCATGCACTTTTGAGACGGTCCCTAACTTCAGCTCGTCAGTTTCTCACCTGTGCAACATCAGAAACAACTAATCTGAAACTCCCAGAAACCGACGCTATCAACGCTAATCTACGTTTTACCTAAATCCTCTTTTATCATTTTATCGTTACTTTTACGTGTTCGGTTTAAATCTCTTCATATCTGAATAACGCCTTTGCAGTTGTTTACACCTGCAGACAGAACATGCGTCATGTATGTGTGGAACAAACCCGGTATGTTCTGCATGTCTTCCGCTCTGAGCAGCATTCATACCGTGATGTCCAACAGCCCATGCATGAAGGACGCGAACATTAAATCAAAGCTCTTCTCAAAACATGGAGTCACCTCTCCAAAACCGCCGTCCACAACAGAGCAGAACAAGATTTTTCAGTTTGCTCTTAAAAGCCCGAGTGAAACCTTTCTGGCTCGAAAACGTCGTGTCTGTCTTGAATTATGAGCTCAACAAAACAAAATCCTTAAAACATGCAGTCTTTACCCAGAGGACACTGGATTGTAGCGGAGCATGGATTTTTTTTTTGAGATCCCCCAAATACATCTCTTTGTTTTATGGTCTGGTTGTATACACAGAAACCTCTTACCAAAGTCACCGAGGCTCATGTTGCAAGAAAGACTGGAGGCGACAGAGTAAAGACCGGTTTTAGAAAGTATTGTTCTCTCCGTGTGCAATCGTGACACAGTTAAAGGATGGTTTTTGGAAATGCTATGGATCCTGTTATCAACATTAAGCATGGCCTGACACGGACAAACACTTCATCACAGAGATGGAGACTTTAGTCCTATTGCGCAACGCTTCACGAGCGCCTCAGCACATTAACTGCAAATATTATTACGGAGCGGTTTCCAGAAGAAGGAGAGACTTCGCGAAAAGCAAAGAGCAACTGCAAAGCATGAAGCACTTTGGGCAGAGTTGTTGCACGTTTGTGAAGACTATGCAAATTATTACAGCAGCGTGTCGAGTCGTAATCCTGCAGCTCGTAGGGCCGGCGGAGAAACTCAGAATACACTGGATGTTTATTGGGTTTTTATGGACGTAGGTGTAAACGACATCTACCAACAGGCGTTCCCGCCTCCGCCAGAAAAAAAAAACACAGGTCACGTGTCATTAGGAGCTTCCCCACAATATTTAGTTCGGCGTGACAGTTGTTTGTTTGCTAAGCAGCTCGTTAGAAAGCCAATGAGAATATCGTTATGTGTTTATGGTACAGTCGGCGGCTTTGTGAAAATCCTTGTTTCCTTTAGGTATTACGGTTTAAATGGAGGTAGAGCTTCGCACGTCGTTTGTGCTGTGCCTCAATTATTCAGTGAAGGAATGAGCTGAACCACTTCAACACTGTTTGTATTACTTTGGCATGTCGGGGTGGTGAGTGTACAATGAGAATATTAATAACTCTGAGGAGGGCCTTGTTTTTTTTAACACGTTTCAGCTCCTCTCACCACCACAATAAATTTCCCATAAACCCAAAGTGCAGCTCTGTCAAACCAAGACATTGGAAAATAAATTTAATTCTAACAAAATCTCTTTTTCTGGCACATTTCAGTTCATCCCCGTAAACAGCTCCGCTCAGCGCTCTGATGTCAACCAGGGAATTTTTGAGCAATTTTCACTGTGACACAACTGCAGGAAAGTTAGTGGCAAGAAAATCTGCTTCAGTCCCAGTTTCCACAGAGTCGGTGTCCAGCTCCGTGCTGCTGGTTCGGGTCAGTTTATCTCCGCAGGAGACGCTCACACCAGCTGTGCTGATAAAGTTTGAAACTCTCTCCATCTTTTTCTAATCGAACGCGAGTCCGCTTTATATTTGATTGTGCTGATTGAAACTGATTCGTTTATTAGAGAATTTTTGTTTCAGGTTCAAAAAAAAAACTCCCACCGGTCAAAACCATTTAAAGTTTCCTTCCCCAGTTCCCCGAGCGGCGCTTAAACATTGATATGTTCTAGATGACTGAGACTCATCAGTCCATCTAACTGGCACTCTGCTGCTGCTGGGACCTCTGACTTTCCACGCTGCCGTAAACACCACAAATGTTCCCGAATGTTTCCTAACCTGCAACACACCTGGTTCCCATTAACCGCTCCACGTTTCCACCCTCCTATCTATTTTTTTTTTTTTTTACATTCAACTACTACTTCCACTTCATTTTTTATTACATACAACTTGTACGTGTGTGCAGCCGCCGGTCCTGTGCAGAACGCTCGCACAGCAAATCTGAAGCTGAGGTTGTTGTGGACCCGAGGGAGAATGACTGTTACCAATGTGTTCACTAATGGGAATCCAAACAAACAAACCCACAACAAGAGGAAGACTCTCACAATCACATTTATTTGTTTTCATTTTTTTCCAGACATGTTTTTTCCTACATGACCAAAGTCTGCTTTAAATGTTTAGTTCTGGATGTCGGTGAATTTCAGGGTCTGTCGTTCTTTATTCAGCCCTAAAGGCGAACGTCCTCTTTGCCGACCAGAGCGAGGTCAAAGGTCAAAACCTTCACCCAGCCGGTGAGGACTCGGCGTCTCGCACCGTTCTTTCACTTCACTGAATTTTTCAAGAAACTCGGCAAAAGACAATTTGAATTGATGCACGTTTCAATCCACCGCTGTGATGCGAATATTAGGAGGCGGCTCGTCACGGTCAAAAGCTCGTGGCGCTAATTCTCCAGTCGGGTGCCATTAAAGCCTCTGCAGAAGAAGAAGGTGAAACAGGATGATGCTATTTAAAAAAACACCAGTAGTGATCATTATAGAGATATGGGATTTATATTTGTTTCATGCATTAATTTAATTAACGTAAAAGTCTCATTATCGCTCCAAATAGATGCAAAGTCGAATTTTGCTTTTGTTGCTACATCAACTTTTTCCACCTCGTCGAGTGTAAAAACCTTTTTGCAACATTTCAGCATTTTCTTTTATAATCTTTTTTAATTCCTGATGTTTCCACTCAGGTTTTGTTTTTGTTTTTGTTTTTTGCAAATTGAAAATGTGCATAAAAACAAGTGGATGGAAACCCGGCGCGTCTCATCACCACGCCACCGCGCTTCACCTCTACAGTAACGAGCACGCGTCATAAACACGGTTTATGACTCATTAGCTTAGCAAACGCAGCTTGTTTTTCGTTGCTGTATAATACGATGTGTTTAGGTAATGTAGGAAAACATGAAACTCATCAAAACAGAAGTCAGCAAAACAAAACCAGCCCCCAGAAACAGCCGTGTCCTCTGGCTGTTGTTGAGTAAATACATGTGAACAATCAAAATCTTCAAATACGTCTCAGCTTACAAATGAAATGGAAATGACTGAACCCCCCCTCACCCACCCCCCACCCC
>NW_019525478.1:285062-288188 GCF_002814215.2 Seriola lalandi dorsalis
GGGGGGCTAAATACCAGAGAGCGAGCGAGACAGTTCAACTTCTATTACAAGAAAATCTATGACATCATGCTTTGCAGAAATTCTTCTCTGCTGTCACATGGGCCGCTGCTGCCGTGGAGCCGAAATGAGACCCAGATGGTGAAGCCGGCCCGGCCCGGCCCAACCTGGCAACCCCGGGGAGGCCCGGCCGTCACAGTCACACCGTCAGCAGAAAACGGTGTAAATGGTCCCAGTCAGCCACATGGGACAAAGACCGGTTTCGCACTCTCAGCCCTGCATCCCTAAATGCATCATGGGAGTTAAACCGTCGCAGCTCGACTGTAGACCAAACAGGAAAGCTGATCTCAGCTGTGGAGCGGTTCTGTAGAACAGACCATGGTAAATGTGGTGTCCTTGTTCTTTAAAGGGTCTGGTTTCCTCCAGCCTGGACCAGTGTCTCTCTCTCTCTCTCTCTCTCTCTGTCTCTCTCTCTCTCTCTCTGTCTCTCTCTCTCTCTCTCTCTTTCTCTCTCTCTCTCTCTCTCTGTCTCTCTCTCTCTCTGTTTCTCTCTCTCTCTCTCTCTCTCTCTCTCTCTCTGTCATGCAAGTGGGTTTGAGGATGGAACAGAAAAGACGCTGTTTTCTAAAGGCAGGAACGTGGAAAGACCGAAGAGTCGCTCAAAACCTCAAATACATTTTATATTGATTTAAAAACACATATATATATATATTGAGAGAGACTGAGCTTTAACACCTGAATAAGACACAGTTTGTAATTAGAAATCTGTCTCAGGTAAAAGACTGAAACAGCTAAAAGTTAAAAGCTAGACGTCATGGTTAAAGGGTTAAAACAAATAGGATTAAATAATGTGAAAACTCATTTGAACACATGAAGATTATTGGTGGCGGTGTTGATGGCGTGTACTCGATATCATCTGACAAAGGCTGGAAACCACCGATCTTAGACTCATCACAGGCGACTTAAAAGCAGCTTTCACATTAATTCAAACATACAAACGCCCACTCGTGTTTGTGCTTTTTGAATCTCCTCCACCATTTTTATCATCAAACCTACCGGGTTCTCCGTATTTATATTCTGCGCTCTCCTCTATTTTTAGAGCCGGTGCAGAGAGTACCAGTATGTGCTGCACAGACTGGGAGCGGAGCCAGCAGGCAATTGATACAATCATATCCTAATTCAGCTAACTTGTGGGTGGCAAACATGGTCGGCTGTTCCTCACAACGATCGCCGTGTAGGTTTAATAAAGAGCGAACACGGGGAGCGCAGGGAGCTTTCCAGCAGGACAGATGGTACCTGACTTTGTGATCAAAGACGCACGGATCTGCGTCCCACGAGACGGGACGGCTCGATGAAATTACAAGTCTCTCTTTAAAATTTTCTTTCATATCAAATACATCTGAAGCCAGAAGAAAAGGAGAGAACAGACATGTGGAGGTGCTGTGCATGAGAGTGCTCTCTGAAAGCACATCACAAGTGCAGGGAAACAGCACTGATTGCGCCTCCAGCTGACTCCCCGTCATTACAAAACAGAACATCGCATGGCAGGGTGACAGCGAAAACACAGCTCAAATTGAACAAGTGCAAAATTACACGTATGAGTGACTGAGGCTACCATTTTCAACTTGCCTCAAAACCCACTTGGCAAGCGCGAGTTTCCCACAGTTCCCTTCACAGCCCATCAGTCAGGCCGGAGAGGAGCGGGGGGCTTGACTGTCAGGGGTCAGTGCTACGCTGAACATGGAGAGAATATGAAGCAGCTGCCTGGGACAGGAGAGCCTGACGTGTCACCGCGTGTGTGTGTGTGTGTGTGTGTGTGTGTGTGTAAACCTCCTTCATTCTTTTACATAAATGATTGTGGTTCGTGGTCAAATATTATCATGCATTAATGTATTAAAGCTTTTTTTCCTTTGCATGTTTTAGAGATGAAGAGGGGAGCAGTTTCTAAAGGGGGGGTGAGGGGGGGGGCACAGTGTTTCTTGGCAATAATAAACCCCATAATACATTATTAATAGTGACACTGTTTGTTCAGTGTAATCTGTGAATGTTGAATAAATAACCAAGTGCTCTAATATAGAATATTACAAGTTAAAAGCGACGGACACAAGCAGATTATTGGACAATGGACAGAACTAGAGACAGACGTGTTAAAGGACCCCCCCCCACACACACACACACACACACACACACACACACACCACCATCACCTTTCTAAATGAGAGCATCACACCCCGACTAAAAGACAACAAACATCTCCGTCGTGCTTTTGCATCTTTTTTTAATTGTTGATTTGCATCTCTTTGCAGTTGTTTAACCAGAAATGTCACATTACACTGAGCCTCCGGTTCAGGGGCCCCGGGGCCTCGATCTGGCAGTGCAGTGTGGGGGGGCCACCCCTCTGGCCCCGGCCCTGGTGTTATGGACATATTTGTGCGCCGTGCAGCTCCACTCCATAGGAATGTGAGAGCTGCCGCGGCCAACATAAATGCCTCTTGACAACATGATGGCAACCCTGCATGCGAAGTCATGGGAAACTGACTTTGTCTCGACTTCCCTGATGCCTGCCGCCTGTGAGTGAAACCAACTTCTCTCCCATAACCACACCTCTCCTCCTCACCCTGCCCTCAACGTCCTCGTGTCCTCCGGCGGGGAGGAGAACCCCAGACAGATCATTAGCAGCGACCACTCTGCATCCCCACTGCCAAACCATATAGACCCGCCGCTCAATGGAAACAACCCCTCCCCTGGGTCTTCTGCTTTCATGCTAAGGTGTCAGGCCACCCTTATTATTTCCTCTTTGGAAGACATGCTCAGTCTGGCTTTTCTGTGGTTTTATCTGATGACACCGCTCACACAAAGAGGGGGATGGTGAAAGAGGGGTGGGGGTGGGGGTGGGGGGGCCTCCCACTGACAGCGAGATGGATGCCACAAGTGACAAGCTTTTGTTTTAGTAAAATACACTCACATGCTGGCTTTGCAGAGGCCAAAGGCGGAGGCCAAGGGGAACAACTTGTTCACTTGTTCCGTTTGGTTGAGCAAACCATGGCACTGTTGGAACTTGTTACTTTTCCAGGTTTGCCTCGCTGTAGCTCAGGGGGGCTTGAGCTGTTGATATAAGCCCCCCCCACC
>NW_019525478.1:288208-307316 GCF_002814215.2 Seriola lalandi dorsalis
CCCCCCCCCCCCCCCCCCCAGCTCTGTTGAAAATAAGCATCACAGCAAATACACTCGCTCGCTGCTGCTACAATAAAAACTCAGATCTGGCTTCAAATTACCTCGCAGCTTTGTCCTCCTCTCTGAATAGTTGACTGGCTCTAAAGTGGCAGTTTATACTCTACGTGCCAAAAATGTCAATAAAACCGCCCTAATCGCCCATCCAATCTGTAATAGCACCTGCTTATGGAAACACAACACGCCCCTGCAGTCTATCTCTGCAGCTGCAATGTTTCCTTCCTACTAAACCGCTACTACAGTCGGAAACACACAGGTCAAAACGCAATTACGCATTCGGACAGGCGCACTTTGTTTGTTGAAATGACTTCCTGCCTTTTCTTTCCTATTCAGGAATTTCTCCAGGGTGTTGATAAAAATCAAGGGTAAAACAAAATGCGCGCACGCACGCACACACACACACGCACACACACACACACAGACACACACACACAAAAACCCCCAGAAACAGCTTCTGAAACTGGAGAAACAACACTTCAAATTCCCTGTTTTATCTCGGCGTGAAGGAAATGTGGCACCGTACTTGACTTACACAACGCGTATTACACATATACATATACATATATATCTATGTAGATGTAAGTTTTATTTTTAATTGGCCGCTTCTGTTTTGATTTTTAAAAATAAATAAATAAAAATTAACTTTAATATCAATTTCTCTTACAAAACTGATGATTTAGTTGAAAGAGCTGGTATTTATTTAGGCCTAAATTCTACTTAATGTATTTACATTTACAGCCCAGTTTAAATACGTGTCATCTCTTCACGTGCTCGTGTCAGCAGTAGTTCAGTTTGTTTTGAACATGTATAAAGTTAAAATAATACCAGCAAGAAAATGGATAATTTTTTTTAATGAATTTTAAATAAAAGATTTAATTTCATTTAATGAAATCGTTTCTTGACTTTAAAAATAAAAATAAAAAATCAGTCCTGTCTCACGGAGGGATTTCAGCTCGAGGCCTTCCTCCCTCTTTGCCTCAACCAGGGTTTATTTGGCCACAATCAAATTAATTAAGTCCTGATTTCAATTCAGATCACCATCTTATGAATCGCTGCTTATTTCTGGAGACGAAAAACAAATTCAAGAACATTATGTTTTCAGAAGAGAGATTAATCTGTTTTTCATTATTTCATTTCCAGCAACAACAACTACAACAAAAAAAATTCAAATTATAAAATTCACATTAACGAATAAAAAAGTGGCCGGTGCGTAATTTCTGTGCGTAAAGGCTGAACACCGCGATAAATAAAAGTGGCTTATTTTTTTAACAGCTTCTGCCTCGTGAGTGGGACCACATGATTTAATGTAGGATTATTTTAAACGCTATTATAATTCCACAGTGAAGGACTTACCGATACACTCGTTGGCTTCTCTGGCCGTGGCGCGCTGCCAGGGTCGGTCGTAGTGGAAAGGTTTGCACCTGTCGCACTCCGGTCCCGCCGTGTTGTGTTTACACTCACAAACCAGATTCCCTTCTCTGTCCTTGACGCACTTCGAAGCGTGTCCGTTGCACTTGCACCGTCCCCCGACCTGCAGGTCCGACACGGCGTAAAAGTAGGAGTCTCGTGCCAGCTCCGAGTCGTCCTCGTTCTCGTCTCCGAAAGTGTGAAGCCGGCTGAAGATCACCTTGATGTCGGTGGCCGTCACCCAGTCCTGCAGCACCGGGGAGTTGTCGAAGTCGTGCGCCGACGGTCTGCCGTCCAGGGTGCTGAAGGCGATGAGTCCACCTGTGAGAGGGTGCATGTCCGTGTGGGAGTCGGTGCAGATGGCCTCCTGCTCGTTCTGCTTGGTGATCGTTGCCTTGTTCTGCCTGTTGTACATTTTCTTGCACTGAGTGGAGTAATACTGAAACGGCACCCATGACTTGCCGTAGTCCATGGACTTGTAGATGGCCATGGACTCGGGTCTCGGTGAGCAGAACTGCAGGCTCACATAGGTGACCTCGAACTTTTTACCCAGCGACAAGGTGAGCGTGACGTTCTGCGGATACTGCACGTAGTTTTCAGACTGCCAGCAGGTGAGGTTGTGAGGGTTGTTGAGGTCTGTCAAATACGCAGGTGGATGGGACTTCTTGGGATCCCCGGCGTCGCACGTGTGACAGTCCCTCGTCCTCTCCTCTCCCTTCTCGGTCACCACGCAGTACCTGGCGGCCGGGTTGCCGCAGGTGCTGGAAACGCGCACGTCCTTCCCGAAAGCGGAGTTGACGAAATCGGGGATGCATCTCCGCGGGTTCCCGTTCTCGTCATAGCACGGGTCCGGAGGAGAAGACTGCGCAGCAAACATGCTCAGCCCGTATCCTGCAAAGACCCCCTCGGTCAGCGCGGAAAGTGTCACCAAGGTGACCCAAACCTCCAAAATCCTTTGCATTGTAATCCGTGCACCGCAGGGACTCTTGCGCTGAAATGCAACGAAAATAAAAATAAAAATAAAAAAATAACCAGAATTAATAACACTGGAAGTAATTCTGATAAAGACAAAGTCAAAGCAAGAACAAGACAGTAACACACTTCAATGATGCTCTGGTGTGATATTTGGAAAAACTTGGACGCATTAACGAAAGCGTGTAACACTAAATGTGTATGAAATATTCTTACGAGGCAAAGAAAACTCCACCCAGGACACTACCTCCAAATAAACTCCTCAGCCTGAAAGTGGAGCACAACTCCTAAGAATTTGGAAGAACAACCTATCCCGTTTACGCACGAAAAAGAACTACTGCTCTGCTGCTTCAGCTTTTTTCCCCCCCGCTTCTTCTTTCAAATTCTCCCTATAATAAAAATAAGATATGGCAGATGCCCAGCTGGCTCTGAGTCCGCCTCTGCCTCTGTCTGTCCACTCAGTCACACCTCTGCCCACCTCTATCTCTTTCTGTCCCATTCCCTCTCTCTGTTGTTACAGAGAAAAAGGGGGTCCGCTCATTCAGAGGAGAGGAGTCGGAGCCTGTTGAGTGTCTCTGCGGGGGGAGGGGGAGGAGCGACATCTTCTGGTACAACAGCGGAACTACACGTTCACAAATATTAAAAAAAATGACACTGCTTTAGTCCAAGCAGGAAGAAACATGCTGCAGTTCACTGTTGTAATTCAAAGAAACACATTCACATTAAACCTAAAGCAACAGGATGTGTGTTGGTTATGTTATCAGTCACCAGATGGGTCAGACTACCATCAAGCCACATCTTCACGATCAGCTGATGTGTTGAAAGGAAATCATCTGCTGTCTTGCAGTTATCAGTAAGCCTCTAGGAAATGGCACATAACACATGACATGTTCCTCCCGCCGCTCTTCATGTGTGAATAGTTACTTTCTCTTCGCCGCAGTTTGCAGGCTGCACGTTTTTGCAGCATTTTAAGTTGAAGTAAATATAAACATCTCATAAACATTTGTATGTAACATTTCCTGACCGGCGAAATGAACTTTTGTATGTATCCTTTGAAATATTGCATTTACTTACTTCTCATTTTAACATTTTACAGACTAATTAAAGGTGAAAAACCTGAGTGAATGAGTGGAGAATCATAAAGCAGGTGCAGTGAACATCCACTCATGCTCTGTAGTTTGTATGAAAATGCTGAAGAGGCCCAGCTGATTCTGGTTTTGTTCCAGGAAGACAAGAGGAAAAGATCTGAGGGGCTTTGAAGGAGGGTTCACTGTTGCAGCACAGATGGCACGAGCTTCAGTCACACCTGGTTCCAGCAGGAGCAGGGACTGAAGTGAAACCTGCATTGAGGTGTGTGTGTGTGTGTGTGTGTGCGTGCGTGCGTGTGTGTGTATGTGCGTGTGTGGGTCCACTTAAAGGAGGAGTCTCTGCAAATCAATACACGGTTGGTCGGTGTGATCACCTTTATCCTGTGATGATGATGATGATCCAAAATACGTGACAGAAAAAGCCTTTATTAACAAGAGGATCAACTCATTGCTCCTCCCACACACAGGTGAACAGGAGTTTAAATCAGCCACTGATGTTCACGTGATCGCACAGATGAAAGGACATCAATAAATGATATCACAAACACTTCATTCAATTCACGGCTCCGACATTCCCCGTCCACAGCTGCGGTTTAATGGCCGATAACACGTGACGTTTTTCTGCAGCATCCACAAGTGGAAGTTAATTTAAGGTTCACTGCAATCAGATAAACACAGAGAGAGATACGTGCATTAAAGAGAAAAAAGATTCCCAGTGTGCAACAGTGTTTGAGATCAATGCACATGAGCAAAGAACAGGGGGAGGTAGGAGTAAAGGGGGAGGGGCATTGGGGGAATGTATGTGTGTCATCATCACATACATACATTCATCCTCTGGACAGTTTATACAAGTTTATAACTTACATGAAATGCTCATAGTGAGAAATTAAAAATATCTATGTGATGAATATTTACATAGAACAAATGCCTGCAATATGTTTTCAATGTAAAAGTTTTGAATTAACATCATATATTTAATTTATGTATCCAAATTTATGAAAAACATACATGTTAAAAGTCTATATGTTTATATATGTTTTCTTATTCATCTCTTATTTATTTTAAACATGTTTAACTTCACGTTCTTGGAAATTGGTCTCAGACTTTTGGACTCTGCTGTTTATAATACAACCTGTACTGACGGGCTGTGGGATGGATCTATATTCACGTAACATCTGTCGACAATATAAGACATATTTGCGTTTGCGTACGGGGTAAAAAGATAATGAAACAAAATGATTTAAACAAGTCATGGATGTCCTAAACAAGTTGTTGTGTCAGAAGAGGTCTGTCATATAGAAGACTCCTCCTCTACTGATCACCAGCACAATGTCATGTAAACTGCCTCAGCATAAGGACTCATTCAGTTCCTGTTTTGCGGCACACACTCTCTTGACTGTGCCGTCAGAGGGTGTGTATCAGACGAGCACCAGCACCGGAGGATGTGGTCTCTGTATTGTTTCCCTCCTCTGGTGTGTCTCAGCTGTGTTCGACCCCGGGATGATCTAGGACACTGATAACTCCACTTACAGGTAGGAGTAGCATCTCTCTCTCTCTCTCTCTCTCTCTCTCTCTCTCTCTCTCTGTGTCTCTCCCTCTGCTCAGCACATCTGTATTTCATGTCATCTTTTTATGCTTCAACACATTTGAAGCATGCTCCATGTATCTGCATGTGTGTGCGGTTGAAAACACACCTATTTTATCATTTCATATATCTTCTCCTCCCCTGGTAGGAAGAAGCTTCTGTTACACAAGTTTCATCAGATCTAACTGCACAGTGTTATTCAAGCTCTGCAGATTTCCTGTTCCCCTTCTTTTAAAAGCTGCTTGAAGCCGATGTCATGTGCAATCAGGAGTACACGGCATAAAAACGTGTGTGTGGTGAAATGTTCATCTGTTTTTGTTTTTTTGTTTTTTTTTTTTGCTTTAATGAAAGTGAAGCTACTGAGTTTGACCACAGCGTCTCTATTGGCTAATGGGCGGCTGCAGATCACCAACACCTCTTCCCCTCTGGTGTCTTTCCTTCACTTTAACACGCACGATTTAAAACAGCATCCACATTTAAATAACTGTAACGTGTAAAGAAGCCCCAGTATGTTTTGTTTTTCTCACATTGTGGCAGGAACAGTCAAGTTGCTCATGGCAGGGGCTGCACAATATACTGTAGCCTGAGTGCATACAATGGAGAAACACCTGCTTCCTCAGTAGACAATTGATGGGCTGAAGCGGGATATGCCAGGTACTGCCAAGAACAGAGCTGCTGCAGATATCATACATATCCTACATATCCTTGTCTTCATGGTTTTAATAATGCACGTAGGCATTTTGGTGTTAAACTAACACAATAACCTAAATATCATTATTTACCAGTTGCTTAAATATCACTACTCATCAGTGCATCTTTGTGATTCGTGTTTCAGAGGATTTGCCAGAGGAGTCCTTTAAAATTAATTGAAAATATGATAATATAATAATAACATACTGAGTCAAGTGTAGAGAGTGCATTAGAAAAAAAATCTAGATTAATTGATCAATTGAAATAATGGATAAATGCTTGCAATAATTCTCTAAGAGTCTTGATGGCTGGAGTAGAAAGCTAACGGCTACATGCTTGAGACAGTTTGCGAACAGCTTCAAGAAGTGAGTGAAGTTGTGAAATGGCTCCATGTATTGGACGCAGTGGGTGGGTGGGGGGGGGGTGTTGATGAAGGTTGCTCCAGTTCATCTGATAAGGCTGTGGCCCCGTTACAGCGACGTGCACGCGCTCTTTATTGCGTGTATGCGACCAGTTAAGATGCAGCTTCTCTCCAGGTCTTTCTCTGAAGACATCAGGGTGAAGAGTTTGTTTTTTTTAAAAGAGCAGTCGGTTTCATCACGAGCTTCCCGGACGGCCGCTTCCTGTTTTGATGGGCACAGGTGACCACGGTTTTCCACTTGTGTCGCTATAAACATTATTCACGCTGATCACAGCGATACGTCGGGCCACATCTGGGTATAATTACAGCTTCCGTATACACGTCGACATCCTGGAGACCGACCATGATGAAGGACTCCCAGGGGAGAGAGGGATGTCTCCTGACGGTCTGATTTAGATTTTTTTATTTTATTTTATTAATTATCAATCACAGAAATCAAGCTTGCATTTTAAATCCTGAATCACCGCGATGAAATGTGGATGTTTCCGAAGATGACTTGTGTACTGATATGTTTGTGTGGTTACTGTGGTTTCAGTCGTGTGTCACCAAATGGGTGCGCGGCCCGGCCACAGGTGTCATGTGACCTGTAGTATTCAGATTCCAGCGTTGAGCTTCATCCTGCTTTAACACAGTCGGAAAAGTTTCTTTAAACGACTTAAAGTTGTTAGAATAAACAAAGACAACAACTGAGGATTAAATAGGAAGTTTTTCTTTGGTTTTTTGGGGGTTTTTTTGTTGTTGTTGTAATATTTCCATCCCATTGGTGAGTCATATGAAATCTGGTGTCAGCAGATGATTTTAAGAATGAAAAAGTAGAAGTTGTGGTGACTGTTTTTGACCAACTCACCTCCGGACCAGTCACACAGTCTGTGACTCACTGGTTCTGGTAGGAAGTGTTGGGCAGTCCTCTCTCTGTCCTGACGTCTTCTTTTTCTCTGGACATTTGTGCGCGAGTCTTTTTTTTTTTTTTTTTTTCTTCTCTCTTTTATTTCTGGGACAGGAACAACAATGGTTATAAAGCGTTGGCAACAGCAGTAACAGGAAGTTTGGACTTCTGAAGAGACATAATGAATTGGTTCCCCAGAGCACAATAACAGGCTGTAATTCTTGTTTTGTTTTGTTATTATTTTGGGGACTTCCTGTCGGTTTATCTTCTGTGTTTGTCCGTGGATGTTGTGATGCCTCTGCAGAAGATGGAGCACAGCTCGTGCACGGAGGATCGTATCCAGCATGTCCTCGAGCGTTGCCTCTGCGACCTGGGTCTCAACACTCCTGACAAACAGCTGTGGAACGGTGAGGCCCATTCTCCCATACCTGCCTTTCAATGGTGACATTATGATTATTTTATTTAAAACAATGCTGAACTTAAATAACAAGTGTGTTCAGCTCACACCAGAGCTGTAAGATGAGATGTTAAAACCGATGCTGGGGTAAAATGTTGAAATACTGTGAGAACAAACATCTCTGAACCGGAGATGTCCTGTTGAGCTTCATGGAAATAATATTAATGTGAATTAAATTGTATTTGTATCTAGATTAAAAGTCAAAACGCACATTAAATGGGAACATATTGTCCATTGTATTGAGTCTAATGGGAAGTGAAAGTGGTAACACACACAACAAGGAGTGACAGAGTGACAGACGGCGTGTGGGAGTATGAAGTCACTTTGTGCAAGTTTAGTTTTGAAACACTTACTCGGTATCACCTTCATTAGCAGCTCTGATGAGAAGGGAAAGTAACGTAATCACCCTGAGGTCTTTCAGCACCTTTTCTGAACATCAGCTGTGTATCTTTGTAATTTCATGTCTTCTGCCAGACATCAGAATGAAACCCCAAAAAGGAGAAATAAGCGTTAGTTCAACTGGTTGTGTTTCTGTGTGTGTGTGTGTGTGTGTGTGTGTGTGTGTGTGTGTGTGTGTGTGTGTGACTAGCCGGCCTGTGCATTAACCGCTGGTGTTTGGAGGAACTTGTGAAGAGAGATCCCCACAACTTCCTCATCCTTCTACAGAAAATACTGAGGAAAACAAAAGAGGTCAAGAGCTGTAAAAAAACATATTTTTCTGAACTGGTTGGTGTAACGTTATGAATGACCGTGAGTTTCAGTTCAGGATTTCTTTTTCTTTCTTTTACAGGTGCTCGAGCAGTGTCGGTATGAACTGGTGGTGCCCCTCTCTCTCCTCTTCTCTTCAACCCTGCTAAAAGTGAGTGACTGTAATTTACTACAAGTAGCCGTACGTTTTGAGTTTTCACTGCACTATAAAATCTTTTTTATTCTATTCAGTTTTTAGCCACAATCCATTATTTCCTCTGTGCTTGTGTCAGGCTCCTCACGTGGCTCCAGACAGTGGCGTCCTGCAGGAGGCCTACCTGGTGTTCCATAGTTTCCTGTCCTGGCCGGAGCCCTGCTGCTCTGCCAGTAAACGCCTGCTACATATCATCCAGCAGGAGCTCCGAGCACCAGGTAGCGCTGAGTTTCTTATGAACTGGAGCGGGAAAAAATAAGACCAAATGCAAATGTCACTGCTTTTCTTCAAGCACGGAGAGAAAGT
This sequence comes from Seriola lalandi dorsalis, assembly GCF_002814215.2. Classification (NCBI taxonomy): domain Eukaryota; kingdom Metazoa; phylum Chordata; class Actinopteri; order Carangiformes; family Carangidae; genus Seriola; species Seriola lalandi. Next base: position 296,979 of record NW_019525478.1, read on the forward strand.
GAGGAGTCAAATTGCTGCTTTATAGTGTGAGTTCCCAACCAGGGGGGCACTGGGACCCCAGGGGGTAATTCTGCAGTTACCAGATGGCAAGTGACGAGATTATATCTCTGCTTATTAAAAAGAAAAAGATTTAGTGATGATATTGATTGATTCTGAGTCAGCTGTAACACCTGAACACCTGGGGTGAAAACTAGTTAGCAAGCTAGCAGAGAAGTCCACCGGTTAGCCATCAATAATGGATGAATGGCAAAAAAGTAATAACAACAAAGTCGATTTCATGTATATAACAGAAGTTATCTTATATAATATTATTTACAGCTGTTTGGCCACACGGTTAGCAGTTAGTTGCTAAATGCACTGGACAAATGGTGACTTAGCTAAGATAGATAGATAAGTGATTGAAGCAGTTAATAAAAACATGAAGCTAACAGAGTAAGGCTACAAGATTTACTGTCAACAGCTCAAAGTAATGGACATATGTTGAAAATAGCTCAAACTACTGTCAAGATGGTTAGCTAAAAAATAATACAGTTGAGATGTGTAACTGCAAGTAAGGAATGAATTGTTGAACCAGCTAAAAGTACATATACAATTCATAAATCATGATAGAAGCCTAATGGATAAATGGTTATAATAGTTAGCTTAAAGTAATTAAGACATTGCTATGATAGTTAGCTGCTAATTAACAGATGTGGAGACAGCTAAAAGTAATGGATACGTGGTTGAAACGTGCAACTTTAACACCAGCAGATGAATAGTATGAAAAATATAATCTATTATATTATATTATATCTGTATTAAAATCTACTGTTTGTATATTGATCGTGTTAAATATCATACAGGTCAAAATCAGTCCAGATGATCATTTTGGATCATGATAGATCCTCCTGAACTCACCTGACAGAGCTTCATGTATCACTGTGACCATACGGGGGCGGTGTTTGTCTGCTGCATGTGAACTCAACTCTGTCTGTTGTTTCTTTTGGGGACAGGTATTTCATTTCAAAGACTGGTGAGGACGGAGCAGGGGTCCTCCCCCGAGGTTCACAGCTCTAAAACCGTGTAAGTTATTTCAGCCTTTATGAACAGTCATTAAAACAACTTAAACTTCTTTATGGCACTTTAAAAACACAACTACATTCTTATGGAATTTAATTTGTGAGATGTGTCTTTTTTTATGTCTTTTTTCCGCATGTGCGCGTCTTTATTAGGACGGTGCTGTTAGTGAACCCAGATGAGGACGTCCCTCCAGAGGTGCAGTCTGTCTCCGAGAAGCTGAGTAGCACCCAGCCCTGCAACAGGGATGTCACCGTCACCCTCATCCGGCACAGCTTTCAGGCTGCTCTGGGCACCAAACACGACCTGCAGGCACTAAACACTACTCTGCAGGTGACCGACCAACACTGTGTCTGTTTGTGGGGATTTGTTTGTTTTTTGGATGCACCCTGAAACAAGCTTCTTGTTCCTCCAGACGAAGCGGCCCGAGGAGCTGGAGCAGCTCCTGGAGGAAGTGACTGAGAGCATGGAGATCGCAGCCTCCGCAGCAGATCTCTGCGCGGCGAGACGGGGTCTAACGAACAGCTTGGAGAGGCTTAGAGAAAGCTTTGGTGTTCCTGTTCCTGCCGATGGCTCTCCAGACACGGGTAAGACAGGAAGTACAAACAAACAATGTCATGGACAATAAATAAATGCCACATCCAGACTGTTGCAAAGAGTAAGAGTTCCGTCGGGGAAGAGGTTGTTTTCTGAACCTGTCACCTTCCTCTCATTAGGGACTGTGGAGACTTTCATGCTGCCTCTCCCCAAATGTCACACATGTTCTTGGGAGAACGACAACTTTGGTAATTAGCTCCGTTCAAACGCTCCATACCTGCGTCGTATTCTAGAGATCTTTGACCTTAAAAAGTTATTTTCTTCCTTACGTTCATGCAGATATTCTGAACGACGTCCTCACAAGTGAGTCGGACCTGGATTCAACTGAAGACTGTTTCCTGAAATCAGAAATCGAAGAGGATTATAACAACGACACCAGTGTGGATGAGGAAGACGAGCTGGAGGGAAACAAAGGGGACCACGACTTTCAAAACCACCGCATCTCCACAGCATCCTCTTCCTCCAGGGACTCCGGCTACTCCCTGTCCTCCAGCTGGTCTGTGCCGTCCGCCTCATCGGGTGTGGAAAGTGACTTCAGTGGACTTGAGGACACGGTGCATGAGGACACGGAGGAGGGACAAGACAGCCAACCAAAACCCAGAAAGAAACCCAAGAAGAAGTCCAGATCCATGTTAGGCGTGGACCGCCTCTCCATGCTTTTCAAGAATCCCCGCAGCCCGAGCGTCTGCCGCCGCGTCCAGAGCATGGGCTACCGTAGCGATTTCACCAAAGACCTTCAAAGGACCGGGTCGATGCTCAAACACGCCAGGTCCAGACAGGTCCGCCCTCTGCAGGCGTCCACTGCCGCCTTAGACCCCCTCTCCCCCCAGAAGCACATGTGTGTCCGCAGGAGGCCGATCCTGAGCTGCGACGAGGGCGATGTGGCGGAGGCGCCTACCCTGGTCAAGGTGGTGGTGTTTGGAGGCGACAAAGAGGCCGGCAGGTTAGCCAGGGCGTACAGCGACCTGCAGCGTAAAGAGAGGAAATGTCCCCGACTCACCAAGACGTGCAAGCTGCAGTTTTATTTTGTACCCACCAAGAGACGAACAACAGGAAGTCCAGGACACACACCAACTGAGGGGCAGACAGGAAGTTCAAGCAGAGCCGCAGCGTCCGTGGTGAGAACATGCGTCAGTGTCACGCCTCAGCTGAGTCAGCCTCTAAATTTACATGTCATTATGCAGGAAGAGCCAGTGCAAACCGCTTTGTAAAGGCTGCCTGAAGGATGTATGAGCTGTAGCTAATCCATGAGGCCTGCAGGATAATTAGGCTCACAGGTTTACCACTGTCTTATGAGCAAAAACAGAAAACTTTAGTGGATCATTTGCAATTATAAATATTAGTAAGTTAATTGGTTATTACAGAAATCCATCAAGTCTTTAACTGTTTCTTTTAATATGTTGGTAATAAATGGATTTTGGTCCAAATTCTCTGCAGCACAGAAATGATTTTGTTGTACAAGGATAAATCAAATGAAATGTTATTAACAGGTTTTTATTGCTTCACTCTGACAGGAGTCTAATGAGCTGGTGGTGGAGGACAGTAACACACACATCGCCCAGATGTTGGGGATGATGGATCCCTGGTACGAGCGAAACGTCCTCAGTCTGCTCAGTTTGTCCTCTGACGTCCTTTGTCAGGTACGTTCTTCACCGGCGTCGTCTCCTCTCCCTCTCCCTGCATTTTAGCCAGGCAGGGAGGTGCAAATAAGAAGAGACTACCAAGTTGCATTATGGGAAATGAAGTTTCCAGTGTGTTTATCCAACTTTCACTGGATGAAACACATAATTATTGTTGATGTAACTCTAAATCTCTCACTTTTTTTTACCACTGTCAAAAAAGCCACTTTAAATCCACTTTGAAAATCACTGCTGTTAGAAAGTAAAATGTGACGCTGTTTTTCATTTATATTAATGTGTAAGTTCCTCTGTGTTTTCTCTATGAGCCAGACTGCCTGTAAGGAGGGGGGTGTCTCAGAGGGCGGTGGCAGCGTGGAGCGTCTCCCCCTGCTGGCCGACATGGTGCTTTACTACTGCAGACATGCAGACCAGCCCGTCCTGGTGCAGCTCTACCAGGCTGAGGTCAGAGGAGGATCTCACACACACACACACACACACACACACACTACACATACAATGAAAGGACACGATGCTCACAGGGTGTTTGGCTTCTTCCTCTGCTCAGCTGACCCTGGCAGGAGGGGAGAGGAGACGGGAAGTGTTCATTCACTCTCTGGAGCTCGGACACTCCGCTGGAACCAGAGCTGTTAAAGCCATGGGTGAGTCACACTCTGACAGACACACCCGGACACACACACACACACACACACACACACACACACACACACACACACATACACACACACACACACATACACACATAATCTAACATGTACAGTATTGTGTTTATAGGTGCAGCCAGCAAAAGGTTTGGAATCAATGAGGAACGAGAGGCTGTCCCTTTAACACTAAGTGTTGCCTACAACAAGGTATTGTCTCCGCCCACATGTTTCCTGCAGCTCAAACAATAAGACGTGTATTGAAGTTAACAGCTGGAGTTTTGTTTTGTTTTGTTTTTTAATCTGGACTGTACATCTTCACTCACTTTCAGGTGGCTGTTAGTGGGAGGAGCCAGTGGATCGAGGCGGAGATCGACTGCACGTCAATTAATCTTTACAAAGCCTGCAGGAAGCCGGAGCATCTGTGTGACGGTGATTGCCACAGTCCCGTTCTCTCTCTCTCTCTCTCTCTCTCTCTCTCTCTCTCTCTCTCTCTCTCTTTCTTTCTTTCTCTTTTCTTTTTGTTTGCATCCTGTTTCTAACTGAATCAAATCCTGTGTGTCCAGATTCAAGAATAGAAAGTCTGCAGCTGACAATCACAGAGGTCCTGAAGAGGCAGTGCTCCAAGTCTAAAAAGTGCCACAACCAGGTGAATGGTGGTTTTACGCATGATAACAAAAAATACAACCTCACGCACACCCTCTCCTTACACCTCTCCTCCCTCCACACCCCCCCTCTGGCAGCACATCTCGATCTCAGAGGCGAAGGTGGACAAGGTGCAGGTGAACGGCGGAGGCGACGGGACGACTTTTGCCGTGTGTCTGGATCAGGATGAGAAGAAGTTCATCCAGAGTGTGACCAGGTACAACACAGCAACGTCACTGACGATCGTATCGTCACAAACCACCAGCGCAGAGATGTGAAAACACTCCATTACAAGTATTAATCCTTCATTCAAACGCCTAGTTGGAGGAATACTGCAACGCTTTGGGAAAGATACTAATTCGCTGCCTGGTGCAGCGTTAGATGAGAAGTGTTAATCTTCTTAGTGAGCTTTGAAAGTGCTGGTAAGGCAGCAGGAAGGAAGGAACTGCTGACGACTCACAGTGAGATGTGTGATATCATCTGCATGCATTTACAGACACGCATGCAGTGACACTGTGTCTTGTGCTTCTGCAGGTGTGAGGTGTCTCTGTGCTGTAAACCAGGAAGCAGCTCAGACTGGAGGTCCTACAAGCCTTTACCAGGACAAGTCCAGCCTCTGCACCCGTCCTACTGCTCTCTGCTCTGCCTTCCCATCACCTCCTTCTCTGCCTCGTATTCCTGACACACTTACACGCGTTACATGTTACTTAACACATGGATGTTTAAACCAAAGCAGCACGGGATGCAGAACATAGATACTGAGTAACACCTGAAAATGACAGGGCTGCGCAGTACTAACGACGACCTACCGTATTTTACTGGTTTGTCCAACATCAAGGTGTGTCACACTGTTTCCAGCTTCCTCCTCTACTGTCCGTCTTACTGTGTATTAACTGATGTTGTTGTTCTCGCGTGGAGGATCTTCTCAGGGTCAGATCACTTGTCAAATATGTCAATTATCGGCTGTCAGCAGCATAAAACTGATTACTTGATTACTATTGTGTACGTTGTATTGATCCATGACTCTTTGTTAAAGAAATGTCTAATAAAATGAGCTATTTATTTTATAGTGATAGCAGTTAAAATACATTTTTATATGTTTTTAAAATGGCTTTTTGTTGTTTTCTTTTTTTGTCACACGGTTGAAATAAAATCATTTTTCATTCAGCTCTGTTTATTCTTTGTTCTCACTCTTTTGACAGTAATTGCTTCTCATGAACTTCCTCATAGAAGTTCGTTACACCTTGTTTCACTCCAACAACAAACACTTTACCTGCCGTCATCATTATATCATATCGCTCACAGGTGGCAGCAGTGGAGCATCTCCAAAGGGAAACTCTTGTCATGTTTCTTTTCACACTGTTAAAAAAAATAGAACTACAATGGTGAGTTCAAAGTAACTTTATTCTGTATAGTGCATTTATAGTTAGTTCAATTTTCCAGACCTTTGTTGGAAATGATTCATGGTAGTTTACTTTCACACCTCATGGCAGACAGGAATGCGTAATTTTTTTCTTGCACGGTGATGTATAAGATAAAGCCTTTATTATCTGTGTTAAACTCCTGCAGATGGTGTTGGCTAATCATTCACAGGAAGTCTGATCCATTCCAGATGTGCCAGCTGTCGGTTGCAGAAAAGACTTTTTATTCATTTGAGTGATGAAATGAACAAAGGAAAGAAAGATATTATCTTAAGATATCAGAGAAGATGGTTGATCTCACAGGTAGGTGCTTTTACTTCCTGATCGGCTGCTGGGAATGACTGCAGCACACAAACCGGTTCTGCTGGTTGAAGCTCGGTCTACAAGAATGTAAACCTGACAGTGACACTGATCTTCATCCACAGATGATGCGGCTCTCTCGGCTCTGGAGTCCAGCCTGCACAAAGAAGTCAAGGCTCTTCTCAAAGGGATGAGCAGCCGAGGTGCATCCCAGAAAGGTAGCTACACCCGAGGCAAAATCAGGCACAAATAAGTTTCACGATAAGCAATAATGTCGATAAAAATGTTTTAAAAAGCCAAAATAATGCAGAAAAGAAAGATTGATATCCCTCTCATGTCTATACAGTACATATAAGGCTAGCCAGTTAGCTTAGCTTAACTTAGCATGCAGACTGGAAATGGGGGGAACAGTTAACTTGGCCTGGTAGTTTGTATAAGACCAGATATAACATGTTTATTAGTGACATTTACCCATTATCTTCAGACTGAGCCAGGCTAGCGGTTTCCGTCTTTATGCTAAGCTAAGCTAACGAGCAGCTAGTAGCAGTAGCTTCAAATTACAGACATGAGAATGGTGTCAATAAAATATTACAGAATAAATTATAAAGAAAGATCTTTTGATTCAGCACAAAGTGAAACTAATTATCTTTTACGTTTCCTTTCTTTTGTGGCGTTTATAGTGACGTGGATCTCTCTACATTATCAAGATCATTTCATTTCATTAATTAAAATGATAAAATTGTTTTTTTATTTGTAGAATAAAACTAACTTATTAACACTGAGCTACACGGCCCTAAGATTAATAGCTAAACTTGTCTCAGCTAACCCAGTGTGTAATTAATTAAAGTCTCTCTGCTCTGCAGGATTTTTAAGGTGGAATCTGGAGAAGAAGGCGGAGGCCGATCCGTCCTGCAGCGTGTCACTGGTCACAGAGCTGGAGAAGAAGCTAAAGAGGGTTAGCGAGATTTGTCCCTCAACTCTGATCTCAGATTTCAAAATAAAAGTCTTCAAAATGCTGTGTAGATTTGCAAAAGCTTGTGTGCTTCTCTCTTTGCATTTTTTTATTCTTTATATTTGCAAGAGCTAATTAAAGCTGATTATGTAGCTTTTTGTGTATGGATTGATATAGATCCATAAAACAAGATCCCACATGCATATCATCCCAATACTGCACACTCTCTACTATACCGTTATTCAGGTAAGACACACCTGTTCAGAAACTCTGTAACAGCAGCGAGTCATTTTACAGTTGTGAAGAGTGTAAAGATTAATGAGTTGAATATGTATTATTGGTATTATTTCCTGTCTTATTGATTTGCTATTCCAATATTTGAACCTTCCAGTCAGGTTCCATGATTCCTATCAGCGTTTACCAGAGAGTGTACGAGTGTTTGATGAAGCTGCTCATGTTACCACGGCCTCACTCTGCTGTGGCCCTCAGCACTCTGCGGAGCATCAAGATGGAAATGACCATACCAGGTATAAAGCATCGATTAACACATTTTCATCCATCACCACTATTGCTGTAAATACGTTGTAAAAAATAAAAAACCTCCTGTCAACAGGCTCTTTATACCAGAGGAGAGTCATGGCAGAGCAGAACTTGAACACTAAGCATTTCACCTTGCAGGAAAAGTGAGTAACAACTTTCAGCTTGTATTGTGTAAATGAAGTTCAACATTAAATAAACTATTTTATTACAACCATATTGTGTCCTGCTCCTCTGTTTTCTGGTTTTTCCTGCAGGGTGTTCGTGCTTGCGGATCCAGCTGTGTTTTCTGCTCCACTGGAAGCAGCAGTGAGAGCGCACTTGGAGGTATGCAGCTTGTTCAGGGACGCACCAACCACGGAGAAACATCTGATGATACGTGTGCTGCGGGCGGGGCTGGGGACGGCGTGTCAAACCTGCAGACTGGCTCAGGCTCTGGAGGTAAGAAAGTTAAGGAAGTCGCTTGGACAAAGTGAGAGAAAAAGTTCACCACTTTTGTAGCTGACTGAAATATCTCAAAAACTATCAGACAAAGTTCCATTAAATTTAATACAGTATATTCCTGGTTCTTACTGTAATTGTTTTGGTAATCCGCTGACTTTTATCACTTTATTATCCTGAGAAATATCTCAACATTTACCTCCAGAGGATGAATCCTATTAATTTGGTGATTCCCTGACTTCTCACCTATTGCCACTATGAGGTTCACATTTGTCGTTTTGCATCCTTCATGTCGTGTCGTATTAGCAATGTTATCATGCAAACACGATAAACTACGATGGCATACATGGTAAACCCCAGTTTAACAGGATTTTTATTTCATCACAGCTGGTGTCTCTTGTGTTATTTTTCAGGCTTTAGGAGACGAATTGGTGGAGAAATATTTTGAGAAAGTGGTGCTCGCTGTGGAGCAGGGTGTAAAGCAGGGCACAGCCTACGCAGCCTGTGCAGCCTATAGGAACCGACTGCAACACATACACAGAGACATCTTGACCGCTGCTAAAGAAGGTGTGTGTTCTCCACGCTGCTGTTCAAACACACGTTACTACGAGCAGAGATATGGATTCTTAGACAGGATTGTAGCTTTATATCTTTCCACTGTTTCCTCAGAAATATCCGAGACAGATTGCGGCCCTGTGAGCAGCGCGGCGACGTCCTCTCCAGAGATCAAATTCCTCTTGTGGAAAGACGACGAGGATCTATGTGAGTTACAGACACAAAAAACTGCCACTACTTCATGTTTCTGTTACAAGATCCAGGAGTAAATAAATTATAGTCAATGCTGCTGCAGAAATGCACCTTAAATTTTATCTTTCCTGAAGGGAATCTGCTGACAAACTTCACCCTGAGGTCCTGCTCCTACTCCAGCGTTGATGAGCAAGAGGAAGACAAAAGTGGGATAGAGAGATATCTAAAGGAGAGTGACTGTGATGACACAGAGCGGCCTCCAGTCAGAGATCCTGCGCCAGCAGTCATGCGGAGAAATGCCTTCAAGAACACAAAGACCGAGATACTGAGTCTCATGATGGAGAAGATCAAAGTGTCTCCAGTTCTTAAGGAAGACCGGCGGTGTCACACAGCACGGGTGGTGGTAATGGGGGACGACCGTGTGCTGGGAAGGCTTAGCAGGGCTCATCGCTCTATACGGTGAGCAGCTGGTTTTCCATGAACGCCAGCTTCCAAATACAGCTGTGGCAAAGTGTGGTGTTTGGTCCTCAGGCATGTTTCTGTGTTTCCACTGTGAGTGTGTGTGTGTGTGTGTGTGTGTGTGTGTGTGTGTGTGTGTGTGTGTGTGTGCGCCTGTGAATGAGAGCGGTGCTCCTGCTTCTCTGTAACGATTTCTACATATTTCCCCAAAAAGAAAGAGAGAGTCAAAACATCTCAAGCTGAGCAGGAAACTGAACCTACAGCTGTACTACATTCCAGTCATGGATGTGGAGCCTTCGCCCCGCTCACCTGTGAGTTTCTCAAAGCAGCACAGACTGACTGGTATGAATTTAGAAGACTCTGTATGATAGTAATAATAATATTAATAATAATCTGTTTTGTGTTCCTAATTGTACGGCCTGTGTCAGGATGGGGGTAGATTGTCTCTCGCCTCTTTATTGGGGAGAGTGGATCCATGGTACAACTGCAACATCAACAGTCTGGGAGCGACCATCTCCAAGCTGGCTGGAAAGGTAACCATCCATGTGTGTGCTAAAGTATATGTGCTAAAAATATGCTAATAACACAAAGTACAGCTGAGGTCGACCGGTGTCCATAGTGCTAGCATGACTGCTTCACGCACGGGGCAGCAGAAGTCGTGCTCCTCTGACCCCGTCTTCCCTCTGTGATGTCTGTCTACAAGCAGCAGCGCCATGACCACAGCCAGCCATCGGGGGAAAGCCTCTTCCTCCTGGACACCCTGTGCTACTACCTCCGCTGTGGGACGCAGCCCGTTAACCTACCGCTCTATTCTGTTAAGGTACAGGGCAGCTGTCGTGTGTGCTGACATTAAAATTTACCTGGATGCAAATGTCACAGGGCAAGGTTTGTTTTCATATGTCAAC
>NW_019525478.1:307336-307436 GCF_002814215.2 Seriola lalandi dorsalis
GGTGCTGCAAAAGAAGGGTGGAAGATTTATAATTGAATAACTCCCTGAAGCAGGGCAGCGGGGATTGGCCCTGCCAGGAAAAGCAAACGCCAAGGAGCGA